>NC_056737.1:1238389001-1238689001 GCF_019279795.1 Protopterus annectens | reverse complement strand
AAAAATTATCAATAAACCCTTTCCTGGGGAAGAATGCCCTTTGTCACAAATATGTTGGTTGAAACAAGGAAGGTGCTCAGAACTTTGCAAGTGCATTCCTTCTTAGAAGAGACCATGAATTTTCTCAGACTTCCTTTTGTAAATATTTGAGTTTGTGATATATGTAGATAAGATCTACTTTTAAAGGTATCTTATCTATTGCTTTTCACCCTAAGGCAGACCAAAGAAAGAAGACCACCTAATGGGGCAACTGATGTATATCTATGATGACCTCCTGTATGTGTAATCTGTTATCCCAGCTATATGCAAAATGAGCAAATAACTTGAGTAAACTTCTAGATCACACTTTGATGAATCCTCTGATGAGCATAAGTCTATGGTAGTTAGAGGCCATCAAAAAGCAAGACTTAGCTCTCATCTATATGAAAAGAGTCTCTAATTTTATTATAATAGGTAGTGGACTCCTACTAAGTATGAAGTTACAGTTTCAGTCAGTAATGTGAAGGACAGTTAGAAGCAGAAACTGACCTTCATCACATGTTTTGGAGCTGTCTGAAGGTATTAACTGTGTGGAACATTGTGAGGATCAAAATAAGCAGTTATTTTTTTACTCTCATTCCCTCTCTGTATTCAAAACTTTAATTATGGTCTATGTCAGTCACTTAAAAATGTTGTAAGACAGCCTTTTGGAGTGGCTTTTACTGCTCTTAGTTGTTCTTCAGGATTATTTGGCTAAGCTTTGTGAAGTTTGTTGTGAAGCTAACTCCCACTGAATTATGTAGCTGGTTGAAGAAACAAGGTAATATTTTTTCAAGTGAGCTGCACTCCTTCTTTATTCTTAATAGTTTTATCTGATTCACCTACAGACTTATGGCTTAAGTTTATACCTTATCAATTAAGGTCTATGTGTTTTATTTTGATTACTATTGAGTAGCAGGCAGTTAAACTATTATGACATATTAGCATTATTTCACAATATTGTTCAAGCATTAAATACTTTGTACTTTCTTATATTAATTGTAGCAATATTAACTTAGGTGCTGAACTTTATAGATTTAGAGGTTCATAGATTTAGTACTAAGCTAACTGCCCTTGTGAGCCATTTTAAGCCTAGCCAATTATCCCTTGTGAGACTCAAACCCTGCACCTTGTGTTTGTAAGGCAAGCAAATTAACCATTAGGCCACCCTCCCACCCAAATAAGCAGACTCTACAAGGACCAAACCCACAACCCTGCATACCATAGCCAAAGTGATTTACCACTAAGCCATATTAGATATTAAAATTATGTTAATGCATTTACTATTGATTATTCAAATCTGTGTTCTTTCTCGCTGTGTTCAATAAAGATTCTAAGACATGCCTCCAGAACATTTCTCCCTGGGCCTCTGATGAAAATGGGCTCTGTCCCATACGGACATTCCCAGTAAACAAATGTTAACTAAACAAAAAATAAAAATTACTTTACCAAGCAAAAAGAAAATATATGATAAATTAAAATCTGTCTAATGTGTGTCGTAGGAGATTGCAACTTATCTTGTCTATCATGGTATCCCATTAAATATATCAAACAAAACCACTTAATATTTTTTTTTTATGTATACAGTGTTTGAATCTTATTGACACTATGAAATCTCCTGCACTTGCTACATTTATGTTTTGTGTACCAGGCCAGACCTCGGCTGTAGTCTGGTACCTGACTGCTCTGTATTGCTAATACTAGTACATTCATTTAAAGCAAAAACACTAGAAAAGAAGGCATTAGCATTCATGCAAAACTGTGTTGTTGATCATTTAAAGTGTTTGTTTTCATGTCATTTTTTTGCTTTTAAGCAGATCCTGTATGTAAATGGATACTTTTCAGCCTCAGTCTCCTTAGTGTAACTTGCAATGTTTTAATTTAAACCTTTGAACAAATGTGCACTGATAACTCAACAAAACCTAGGATTTATTTGTAGATAGTAGTAAGCAAACAATAGTTAAAATATCGACTTGGTCGTAAACTGTTGCAATCCTGTGTTCTTAGATTATGATATTTACGCATCTTACTATGTCAGTGAATGATATCCAAAGAGTAAGTCTGTATATATTCTTGTCATCTTTTAGTTAAATCCTGTAATGTTGTTTCCACCAGGTCAACTCATCCTTCACTCCTCATTAGTTTACCAAAACTACTACCTAACAGGCAGTAAAAAGGTTTCTTCATATTTCTTTTCCATCACCTTACCTAGTAAATTTGCTTTTTAATGCAAGTTTTCTATGAAATCTCCTTTGGTTTAGTTTATCACCATTTCTTCTTACAATATGTTTCCACTTTATATGCAAAAAGTCACATTTTATACAAGTCTGTTAGCCACAAAGAAGCTTCTAAACTCCTCATGAATTCTTATTTTTTTTCTTGTTTGTTTATTAACACACTTAGGCATTCAATTAAAATTACAGCAAAGTCATATCTTAATATCCATGTTCCTTCAAGACACAGAAGACTCTCTGTCTATTCTTCAGGAGCTTGTGTCTTTCAAGTCCCAGACTGTCACGGTTGTATATTTCACAACATATATATTTCATATAGCAGTACTGGATTACACAGCAGAATATTTTTGGTTTAAGACAACAAGCCATGCAGACAATGCATTGCATATTTGCCAGATCAGTGCCTCACAGTTTGTAAAACATTGTTGGACTTCTGGACATAACACTGTATTATGTTTCTGCTTCTTAAGAATTGCTGTACCCTACTGACATATTCTGCTTGCACTCTGCACTTTGCACTTAATGTTATGTATATGTAACAGAGGTGGGTATTCCATGGTAAAAAGTTCAGCAAGTATTGAGAAGAAAAATATTTCATGGTTAAGGGCCTATGGAAATAATGCACTGGTCCCAAAATCACACAGCCTATAAGAAATGATTTAACCTAGCCATAATAATTTATCGGCTAATTGGAATAATTATTAATTAAAATGTGTCTTTTAGGGTTCTTGAAGACTTTCTTGCATGACTTTACTGTGGGATTATGTGGCTGATGAGACATCTGTATACACACAGATGGACACACACACACACACACACACACACACACACACACACACACACACACACACACACACACCAGCTTTAAGAAACAGCTAAACAGCTTCAGTACTTCCATGGTTTTACATCTGATGTCCTTAGAATCACCTACAAAATCAAAGCCTCTTATTGGTTCTAATTTGGGCTCAGCATGATTCTGAATTTTATTCCCCAGCACTAGATGCATACTTCACCCCCTGGTGTGATTCAATTGCTATTTAATGTACCATTACATGTGCTGACACTTGCCCTAGCAACTAAAGCAGCAGCAGCCTTACTGCTTGAAAAACCAATTGTGATGACAGCGGTAATGGTAGTTAATGCTAGTGAAAGAGGCATGAGTGGGCATGGCATGAAACTGGCAATTTCATTACCCTCTAAGGCTTTTCAATAGGAATTGTTTTATCTGTAAGTACAGTTGTTCCATACTTAATTAGTAGTAAAAAGATTGTTAAAGCTTAAAAATCAGGAAGAGAGCAACAAAAGCTGTTGGAAAAGAATGCATTCTGTTATATTGCTCTTCAGATAATTGAGAATTACCCTGGGATTTAGAACAAAGTAAAAATTAAATGCAATGCACTGCTAAAAAGTTTGTGGCATCATCATTGTTATATTTTGTTTCAGAAAACTTTAATTTCTAATAAAGACATGCATTTATGAATGGGGGTAGTAGAAAACCTCAGTTACATGAAGAAAGGTGTTTTGTATGTCTGTATACCTACATAGCCATATCCACAAACATACATATACACATGCACATTGTGTGCATATCTATTTATATTTATCTATCAATGCATATGTATATGTGTATCTATATCTATATTCTATATCATGTATCTATCTATCTTTTATATATATATATATATATATATATATATATATATATATATATATATATATATATATATAAATGCAGACAGATATCTATCTATCTATCTATCTATCTATCTATCTATCTATCTATCTATCTATCTATCTATCTATCTATATATTTCAACTCTGGATGTCCAAGCTTTTTTAAAATCAGTTTGGTGCTATCATATTTTAGCTGTCTCATGCATGCAGTCCTTCTCACACCTAGGGAGCAACAGCCACAGATAAGCTTTTCTTCAGTTATAAAATTTCTCATATAACTTTCAGCATAAAGCAGCAAACATGGATTAATGCAAGTTCCTCTACATTATAAAATATGTTTCTCCTCATCATTTTATGCTAAATGGGATTTGTCAACAGAAGCTAGTCTCGTTCTTTTTTATCGTAACATGTAAACATCAAGGCTGCTAACCTAGTCAGAAAGGGACAAGATGACATATTATATGTCAATATCTGCCAGCTTATATGAAAAAAGGTACTAGTGTTTCATCTTTGTGGCTCCAGAATTCTCATGACTTTTTACTTTTTGAAATCTTTACGGGTACTTTCAGACCAATAAACCAAGTCCGTACAGCTTCTTGCAACTATGAGTATAGTTTGACAAACAACGGGTAAACCATGGCATACAAATTCATTATAAATTTTACATTGTCACAAAAGGTTAATAAAAAAATAATAAAGAACAATTTGTTTTCTTGCAAATAATTTTTGATAATCAAAACTGGGAAACCTATCGGCAGTAGGCTGTTGTTCAACTGCAGTGTGGTAACTTGACAACTAAACACTCCGGATCTGTTAATAAATACATTTTCTTCACACAAGGGGTAACAGATTACCAAGCATCAAACAGATCAATTCAGCTGAATGACTACAAGTGAGCTAGCAAAGGAAATACATGTGCTCATAGTGATGTATGCTTATTAAATACGTTCCTATGCAATTAAGGGTTTCTTATGAAATAGTTTTATTACATGTACTGCACATCAGTATTAAAAATAAATTAAGTATAAAATGGAAGCAATTAATCTGGGGAAGGAAGAAGCACAAAAGTTTGATGCACACTTTTAAAAAGTCTGGCTATTTCATAGCTGTAGAGGAATAAAGGTGGCGCCAGCCTAGAAGCTGGTATATACATCTGAAAAGCATGGCTATACCTCAACCTGCAACCGACACAAATGTATTCATTAATAACTCCAAAGTGCTTAGTTGTCATGATATCACACTGTAGTTGAACAATAGCCTGTTGCTATTAGCTTTCCCAGTTTTGATTATCAGAAATTAATTACATCAAAACAAAATGGTCTTTATTATTTTTTTATTAAATTTTTATGACAATATGTAATGGAATCTATGAGGAAATCTTCCCTTTGACTGAGAAGGGCAAATCCTATGCCTCAGGTCATCATTTCTCCTGATATAGCAGAAGAATTATAAAACTCCATAGTCCAGCATTTATTTCAGAACACTCCAACTAGTCATTTCTACTTCTGAGAAGAGAATACATTTTTTACAAACACAGTGAGAAGAATATTTCAAAAAATAATGTATACCGTCTTTTAAAATATTTTATTACTTACTTTTTAAAATGATATTATTGGATAACATTTAACAAATGCAACAGCTAATTCACCAGATTATGTTAGTATACAATTTAATGATGTGTAAAACATAGCTGTAGAAAGATACAAAAGAGGTTTCTTAATAAGAGAGTGAAATTAAACTTTTTTACAAGACTGCATTGTTTAACGTTTAAAGTACAATTGTTCATAATATAAGCCATGGAATAACTACCTGAATAGCTTGGATTCTAACATTATAAATTATGATATCAAGAAATCTATTAGACTATACCACAAACAGTTTGACTTTGTGAAGGGTAGATACTGTTTATTGAATCTGGTAAACTTAAGAGTTACGGAGGTTGTAGACAGTGGCCAAATAGTACATGTAGCATATCTTGATCTGGCCAAGTCTTTCAACAACATTCTCCATGCTGAGATAATACGGAAGTGAAACAGTACAAACGTCAACCCATGTCATGCAAAATAGAAAACAAACTGGCCAAAGACAGAACCCATTCTGTGTGAATTGCAGGCCCCTCACCAGAAAATATAAAAGTGAACAGTGACGTCCCTCAGGGTTTGCTACTGGAACCTCTCTTTTTTGGCATTTACTTCATAGATCTCTAAGTAGAGAGCTGAGACCTCTAGCTAACAAAGATTCCAGATCACTGCAAACGGATGATTGTTGTTAAGTCATCCTCTTATACCTAAACCCTCCTGAATGAATTATCCCGAGTAATGTGTGTATTAAAAACGGGATCATACTAAATGCTGAAAAGTGCAGGGTTATCACTTTTGGTAAACAACCATTCTCCTCATACTGCATAAAAATACACCACTACTAAAAGAAAAATAGTCACAGACCTTAGAAACTGGGTTGATACATTTATATGGATTCTATTGGACGATGCAGTGGTGCAGTGATAGCATTGTCACCTAAAAGCAAGATGATTTCTGGTTTGATTCTTGGCTGGATTGCCTTCTGTGCAGAGTCTGCATATCCTCCCTGCGTTCATGTGGGTTTCCTCCTGGTGCTCCAGTTACCTCCCATGTTCAAAGGCTTGTGTCTGAAGCATTTCTCCCTGGGCCTCTGATGAAAATTGGCTATATTCCAAGTCGGACTTTCTCAGTTAAACAAAAATATATATATCTTTTGAGCATCATGTGACAACTTTGTCAGGAAATCCTTTTATTTAGCACAGCTGTTTGCCAAAGGGATATCATCACAGTCTAAACAGGTACTCACTCCCTTATATTCAGCATTAATCAGACCAGTTATGAAGTACATACTCCTTTTGTAGGTATTTCACTAAATATACAAAACAATTATAAAGACCACAAAAGTTTCTAATGAAAAAACACAGTCACAGGCCTAAAGATCCTGAGCTACCAAGAAAGGCTGGAAGGTCAGTCCCTTTATGCAGTGTCTTATAGACTACAGAGAGTAGATATATATCTCACGTACAATGTCATCAGAGATCCAGTTGTTCTGGACCTTCTTTATACACATTGAGTCCAATATTTTCACCAGTACTAGAACCACGGATGAAAATCATTACCAACTGATAAATAACACATGGTGGAGGGGCAGTTTTGTAACCAAACACCTTCCAAATCTCTTGGCTAAAGTTCCCTTTCATGTAAAAGTGGGAATGATTAGTATGGCCAAAGAGGTGCAGCATAAAGAAGGAAACTGACAATTTGTGAATGGTCATCAGAACTAGTAGTCTTGTAATATCTATGAAATCTATAAAATCACTGCATATACCTATGCAGTTAAAAATCCTGCAGGGGGATTAGTTGTGAGCCAAGATGCAGTTCTCTCAGCCGTTTACAATGCACTTCATCCTAGAAACACATGCACCCCCTTTATTTCTGCTTGAGACAGTGCTACTTTGGTAATTTAAACAGTCTGCAAGCACCCACTATTTTCTTGGAGATAGAGTAGCTAGTTATGGTGTTGTACAGTAGGACACATAAAACATGGCGTAGATAGCTCAAGTTTGGGAAACAAAACATGACTAGTTATCTGCAATAATCAACCAAATGTTGGAAGATGCCATGGAGATTAAGCAGCTCACCACCAAAAACTTGGAAGATATCCAGGCATTAGCAGATAAAGCTGAATTCCTTCACTCAGCTACAACCCTTAACTCTACTGAAACCAGGCATTACAAAACAGATCTGACATACATGAAAAGTAGTTACAGTTACTGCACGATGGTATAAATGACTTGGAAAATCCACCATCTCAGAAATAATGTGTGCTTGTTGGGTCTCAAAAAAAAGAACAAAATGCAAAAATCCTATGGAGTTTTTAGAAAAGGCATCTTTTTAAGGCACTGGGGATCCAGGAACCTATTTCAATTGAAAGGGACAATCTGTTGGTTAAAAATAAACCTGCAGCTGTTTCAGTTGCTGAATTACACAGAAAAAGAAATACTACTTAAAATGGCAAAAGATGGGAAAACTTTCCTACTTTTGTGACTAAAGGTTCATCTAGTGCAGGACTTATCAAAATGATTGCTGGAAAAAAGGAGGATCTTCACTCAAGCTACTTCTTTGCTCAATAGCACAGGTTGGGAGGATGGCCTAATGGTTAAGGTGCTTGCTTTGCAAACACAAGGTGCAGGTTTTAAGTTGCACAAGGGATAGTTGGCTAGGCTTAAAATGGCTTGCAATGGCAGTTAGCCTAGTACTAATCTATGAACCTATATTGTTAAGTTCTTTAACTGTCCAGCAACCGTGATTACCAAAGTACGGCATAATAAAGCTTCTTTTGAGTTACCAGATAAGGTACTGCTTTTTCTGTAAAAGCAATTTCCAACCGATTATAATGGTATTGCAATCCTTTCATGAAGCTAAGCTGGATAAAAGGGTAAAGGACTAGATTATTCCATCCAAGGCACTTCTGCAGCATACAAAGAAGACCAAATTCCCTGGGAAGTTCACTGCCATCCCAGCAAGCAGCGGTCAGCTGAATAACAGTCCATCTAGTGGAGACTATTTCCCTAAAGAAGTTTGTACCCCTGAATACATAGCGTGTAAAGGTGGGGGCATGCCTTGTGTTTTCAGTTCAGTAAGCAACAAATTTGTACCTCTTCAGGCAGATTTTGAGGATGACTGATCTCGGCAAATCCTCACCCATCTCTCTGGAATCTAATATGGCACAGTAGCAGACTAATAAACAGGTAGGTGAGGATGTGAACAAGTCTTTGCATCACTTCTTCACCTCTTTGTCACAGGGGCACTACATTCTTCTGGTATAGTTATGGGCCCTTTTGGGGGTGAGAGAGAGGTGAGGTTTGCACTGAACCTGTCTGCCAGGATGTTGGCTATATTGGTCGGTTCAGTGTATTTTGTGCCATTCTGCACTAACTCCGAACAGATCTGAGAATTGCCACTTAGATTCTTGACATAGCTAAAGAATGTCTTGTGATTATCTTTGGAGTCCATGGCAATTTTTCTTTCGAAGCTAGCCTTGGATGATTTTATGAGGGAATGTAGTTTCTTACTGATACTGATCAGGGAAGTCTTCCCTTCTTGGGATTTTACTCTTTTCTGTACTAGTTTCCTCCTCCTATTGTATAGCTTGTTTATGGCCGGGGTCAACTAGACTGGTTTCCTTTTCTTGGAGGAGTGAGTCTTGGTTTTGTTTGGAATAGCATGATTCATGCATTCTTGTAGGTGCCCATAGAGTGCATTATTAAAGGATTTTGCAGCTTGGACAGTATTATCCTTTAGCATGGGGGCTTTGAAACTTCCCACTTCAGTCTTAAGTAATGTGAAGTTTGCTTTTGAAAAGTTTTTCATGGTGGTTTCTTTGACCGGGGGTGGTGGCAGAATGTGAATATCTAGAGTGATTAGTTTATCATCAGATCTAACCAGCAAGGGGTTGACCTCCGGTGTGGAACACCGGTCGCCCATGTTAGTGATGACCAGGTCCAATATGTTGTCACCTCTGGTGAGGGTGTTGATCAGTTGATCCAGGGTGTTTGAGTTTATAAATTCTAGGAAATGTTGGGCAAGGGAGTTTGTACTTGAGTAGTTCTCCCAGTTAATGTTTGGGTAATTGAAATCACCCAACAGGGTGTTGGGTAGGACCTTTATGTTTCACAGTGTTTCCAGGAATGCGGAGTGGGGGTCCTGGGACATGGTCGGTGATCTGTAGCAAGCTATAATTTGAATAGCAGTTTTGCCCATTGTTAGTTGCACATGGATGATCTCTGAAGCATCGTGCTGTGACACTAACCTGGAGGTGTGGGTATCCTTGATGAATATGGATACTTCCTCGCCTTTTGTATTTTGGTCGGGGTTTTGTGGCCGAAATGTATGGTATGAGTTGTAGCCTGGTAGTGCTAGGGTGCTCTATGGAGCCTTAAACCAGGTTTCTGTTACTGAACATATATCGATTTTCTCCATACTGAGGAGTGCCTCAAGTGCGAGAATTTTGAGGTTTAGACTTCTGGCATTGCGTTGCATTACCCTCAGTTTTTTGTTACTTGTGCTATTTATGGTGGTAGCTTTGTCTTTTGAGCCTTGCCTAAAAAAGGCACTATGCGGGTGGCAAGTGCCTTGGCCAGTATTTGAAAGCCTAAGGGTGACAGGTGCAAGCCGTCTCTAGTGAAGCAGCATGGCTTGTCGAGCATGTCATCCCAGGCTGACAGACACTGGATCCCTTTTGAATGATACCAGAAGCTTAGCCAGTTGTTGAAATTGATAATTTTTTTCTCTATACCGTGGTATCATTCTTGGTGAGAGCAGGATGCTACTTAGGGTCAAATCGGCCTGGGCTATGTGATCAGAGAGCTCCTACACATCTCTTTTCATGTAGTCCAGGGAGGTACAGCTCAGGTCATTCACACCAACATGGACAATGACAGAGTCATATTTGTACTTGCTCTGGAATGACCTGAGTGCTTGCATTATGTGGCGGATCCTGGCATCTGACAGGCAGCTAACAGTAACCTTCTCCTTGTTCAGCCTAGTGAGTGGGATGTCAGTGTGCCTGACTATGGAGACCTATTACTAGTGTGTTGGGTATGTTATTTTGCCTTAAGGGCTGTGATTGTGTGGCACACTGGTTTTGTGAAGTATGTGTTTCATGGTTTGCATTGGGGGATGGAGGTTGCTTGGATGTCTGCTTTGGAGGTCTCTGTTGCTTCTGCAGATTTTTATTTAGAGCCTCTGAGTATGTTTTCATGTATTGATGTGTGTTTTTTGCCGATGTTGGTTTCATAGGTCTATGTGAGACTGGTGGTGTGATGCAAGTAATTCCCTTCTCCTCTTGACTGCCTGATCCTGGCTTGAACTGAGAGAGCTTAGCCTCCAGTTTGGCTGCATAATTGCATCTCTTGCATGTATTAGTGTTTTGTGGAAGGAGGAGAGGGTTGTCTGTGTACATGAGGCAACTGTAACATTGCCTCAAAATACACAGATTAACCATTTGGACCGGAGAGTACACCTGAAACTGCCCTTTGGACATGCCTGGATAGGTACAGTGAACTGTTTTACTGACTGGCTGGTAAGGTCGAATAGAAAGCCTTGTCCTTCTCTACAGTATGGGGGGGGGTCTAGTGCTAAGGTTTATTAGTGCTTGCTATGAGTTTTGAGCAAGTGCCGGTATGAGAAGTGAATCGTTTGAGTGCTTAAGTTGAAAGTTTGTCTAGTTCTAAGAGAAAAATTGAAGAGTATACTATGTGGAGCCGGGAATAGTTATACCCTAGCTAATCGGCGCTGCCCAGTGCGCAAAACTGCGCAAATGCGGGTTTTATAGCAGGGAAATGAAAGAGATAGAAATTAGCCCAAAATGGCCAATAAACTACTAATTTCTGGGCTGAAACCACCCCTCCAGGGACAGATAAGCTGCTCAAAGCTCCCTCTCTCACAGTGAACAGAGAAACTTTCTTCTATTCAAGTAAGGTATGGGCAACAGAAAATTGTAACACAGCCCTGAATTCAGCAATAACCTAATAATTGGACAATACTAGCTTAGAAATGCGGGAAAACAAGTATAATTTTTTTGTTTGTTTTTTTTTTCCAGAAAATAAAGCAGATACAATCAAAAAACACTTTAAATGCACAGAAATGGCTATTACACTTGAGTGTGTAGCCTACAACAGTTAAACAGCTAATTTAAACACAGGCAGTAAAATAAGTACAATATGTAGCTGAAACAAGTTTTTTAAATCACAGAAACTCTATAAAATCAGCGTTTTAGGTGGAATTAGCTAAAGGCAGCAAGAAAATGCAGAAAAATGATACTTAATTACTCCAAAGTCTCTCTTTTGTCTCTCTGCTGCTGTAGAACTCTGCAGCAGGGATGTCGGGAGGCATACGCACTGTACTGATTTCAGTACAACTTCTTTAGAAGAGGGGGTAGTTTTATTTAAAAAAAAGTACATTTTTTTTTCTTTTTTAAACAGTGTTGACTCCTTTAAGGAACATAGCAGCCAGTCAGAATTGAGCTAACATCATGTCCGGCTGGCTGCAAGTGGGAAATGTGCAGTAGTGAGTGAGTGGAAGACAATCACAAATGGATTATCACTGCGAATGGGAAATGTGAAGTTGTAGTGAGTGGAAAGCAAGCACAAATGGATTATCATTGTGGTGATCACAAACAGATTATCAGATAAGGTGTGTGTGTGTGCAAATGCCCCCCAAATAATACATCTGCTGCTTATAGGTGTGCAGGTTCAAACCCTGTACCTTTGCTTTAGAGTAAGAAGAGCCTAAAGTCCCTAACCACCACCATTTCTGAACTTTGTTCAGATTTATTTTTTCTAACAGTTGTGAGCTATGGTGAGAAGTGAGAACTGAAGTTGTATTTCCCCCATTATTGTTTTTGCTTTTGTTGTTTGTCCAGGTTTTTTGTGCTAAGGTGTGAAGTGAGAACTGAATTTGTATTCCCTCATTATTGGCTTTTTTTGTCTAGGTTTTTTGTGCTAAGAGGTTGAGAGCTATCTAAATGACAACCATTAAGTTTCAGTCTTCCTGTCTTTCAAACTGCTGACTTAGCATAGTGGTATGTTTCACTGACCCTAGTGCATAGGGTGCTGTGTTCAAGACATACATGGTGATAACACAGCAGTTTATTCTAGCAACTTTCCAAAATTATACAAGCAATGTTTAAAATGTGTCCCTTTTTTTTGGGCTTTTGTCCCCCCCCCCCCAATAAATGTTGGGTTTTTCCATATTTCTTGTGCTGCAACGTTCAGAGATACAGCTGAGTGTCGACATTTTACTAGGAGCTGAGATCTGCAGGGAAACTAAAGTTTAGTGCTGCTTATGCTAGGTCAACTTGTCCTGTTAATAGCACAACAGGTAGTGTACTTGCTTTTGATGCAGAAGGCTGTGGGTTCTTCTTCCACAGTAGGTAGATGCATTGTTGATACTGTACTGTGCTGTAAAGTGGGGTGGGTGCTATAGTCCGTTTTGGTGAAGATATCTAGTAGTAACTATGAACCTGTTATCAGTTTGCCATCCATTCCCTATTGCAATATTACTAGCGTATCATTGGTTTTAATGCAACATAGGCAATTTATTCCTCAAGGGTAACAGGCACTTTATTTGTAGATGAAGCCATAAAATATAAAGTTGTTTGCTAGCAGCAGCCTCTTCATTAGTTACAGATTTCTTTAATGTGGAATTATGTAGATCGCTTTTACTAGTTCAGAGATTGTACATATTTACTGATACTGGTGGACTGTAGAAGTTTGAGTAGACTTTTATGATGGAAATGTTATGAATTGGGCTGTTTTGTTATTATTGGTGCATGCATTTTGTTTCATTGTATACTAGAAAAATGTTCAAAACAATACATTTAAAATGCTCTCTAACAACTATACTGTATTGTACAAGGAATATAATTTAATACAATCAGGAAGGTGTATCAAAGAACACGTGTATGTTTCATGTGCAAGGGGCCTATGATTTGAAAACAGCCCAAAGTTAATCTTTATCTGCCACTGGCAAAATGTATTTTCTTTGAATGTGGGTTTCAATGCTGTTTCAATGAATGTGAGTTTCAAGGGCAGAGAAGTTTTAATGCTAAGTCTAGTTTCATTGTGAAACTGCATTGCTTTGTTTAGCAGATTTTTATTGGTGTTCGTGCTGTAAAATGCAAAATAAAACTTTTCTGGCAAATCATTTAGGAATGAAGTCACTAAATAATGACCAACATTAAGTTTCACACGTCATAATCTTCAGAAAAATGCATGCTAAAGCAAGACCTGATATTCTATCTACTGTTTTAAGTTTATACAAGATCAATTTTTAGTACTGTTTGTATGTTCCCCCAATATATTTGGCCTTGTCCAGATTTCCTGCATTAAGAGGTTGAGAGGTATGTGCAAATAAATTGCTTTATAGAATTAGGAATATTCAAACCTCTCAACTGTCCCCAATTTTGGCTCAAAATGTTGCTCTCCCCCTAATAATCTCTCCGCAAAATAGCAATTTTGGAAGAAAACGTGGAGGGTTTACTATTATAAATAACTGTAATGATCAGAGTTATACATTACTTTTATTTCAGAAATGCATGTAGATTCTCTAATTTTGTCAGCTGCTCAAGTTAACAGTGCTCATATTAAAATGGTATCCCTTCTTTGACAGGTTCCCAGCTGTATTGTCTGGCAATTGTATATTTTTGCATCACATTTTTGGTCCGTTTTTCATAAAATTGTGGTTTTCTGGCAAATTAGTGGTAAATCATTAAAGACTGAAGTTAGAAAATAATGGCAGACATTTGAGTTTCAGATTTCATACCTTTCAGAAAATTTGTACTAATGCAAGACCTACTACTATTCTATTATCTTTCTAAGTTTATAAGAGCAATATTTAAAAAAATGTCCTTATTTTTGGGCCTTTGCCTCAATTTTATTTATGAGTTTGTTGCTCTAAGAGGTTGAGAGGTATTTGTGTGTGTGTGTGTGTGTGTGTGTGTGTGTGTGTGTGTGTGTGTGTGTGTGTGTGTGAGGTAGGTAAGTAGCATACCTCTCAACTGTCCAAATTTTGCAGAATGTCCAGATTTTTGCCCCATATTTTTTGTCTGTTCCTCATAAATTTTGTGATTTTCTAGAAAATCATTGAAGGCTGAAGTTGCTAAATAATGACAGACATTTGAGTTTCAGACTTCATGTCCTTTAGAAAAATTCATACTAGCAGAAATCCTGTTATTCTAGCAACTTTCTCATACTAGCACAAATCCTGTTATTCTAGCAACTTTCTAAGTTCACAAGAGCATTATTTAATATCTGTCCCTGTTTAATTTAGGCCTTGTCCATATTTCTTGCATTAAGAGGTAGGTAGGCATGTGTGTGTGAATGAAACACCCTAGTTAGGGGTAGCAGGTGGTTAGTAAATTACACAAGCTCAAAACCTGTACCTTAGTTACAGAAAGCAAAAGCATGAATCTTCTACCCCAACTACCATGTTGCATTTTTCAAAGAACTGACTTTCAGGTTCATTTTCAATTCAAGGAACTGAGTTTGAGTGAATCTATATTATATTACTGAAGAGGCATTACAGCGAATGCCTCGTCATCGACACTAAAAGAGCGAACTGTGAATTATGAGAATGACCGTAGCTTGGCTGGGGAGGGGGGTAGCAGTTTGAGAGCTGTGAGCACAAATTTGAAAATCCTAGCTACACCCCTGCTCTGCAGGGCACCAGGCAGGAGCTTGCTGAGCTGTATACTAGCACAAAAACCTTGCAAATGCAGGTTTTATAGCAGGGAAATGAAAGAGAAAGAAATTTGCTCAAAATGGCCAATAAACTACTTATTTTTGGACTGAAACCACTCCTCCAGGGATACATAGGCTGCTCAAAGCTCCATCCCTCACAGTGAACAGAGAAACTTCCTTCTATCAAAGTAAAGTATGGGAAAACACAGAAACTTGTAACACAGCCCTGAATTCAGCACTAACCTGAAAACTGGACTATAGTAGCTTAGAAAGGCGGGAAAACAAGTATATTTTTGCCAGAAAAGGAGCAGAGTTATCAGTATTTGAAAGTACATCAACGTGGATTGAGTCGGAGCCGCAACAAATGGAACTTAGAAGGTACTGTGAACTCACAAAATACAATAAAGAAGGTGTTTATGAACGCCAAGAAGGACTAGTTATGAATCTATCCAATGTAATTTTAACGGAACATGAGCTGAATGCTTTAAGGAGAGGCTTGTCATTTATTCCAACCAGTAAATCCAATTTCACTGATGTTATTTTTGATGTAAAACTGTTCACCAGAAATTTGTCTCTGAAGGTTATGTTTAATGATTCAATGGGCACATCTATCGGTGCAGATAACATGTTTTCTAAACCTAGTTCATTTATACCTAAGACTAATCTGCTAATTGCTGTTTTTGAAAAACTTTGCATACAAGACATCTATGACATGAATGTAAAAAATGTTAATAACCATCAATGGTATAAAAGATGTCAGAATTTGTCTAAAGAAGAGTTTGATGCCTTGAGACGGTTAGAAAATACTACCAGGATCACGATTAGGCCTGCAGACAAGGGTGGACCTATAGTCATACTGGATAGAGTATGGTATGATCAAAAAATTATAGTAATGTTGAATGATACTTCCTTTTATGAGAAACTGTCTCGTACACAGGCGGATACTATTATTTTTGATGTGCAAGTATTAATCAAATGTTTATTTGAGATGAATTTATTTGACAGCAGTCTATTTGAGTATTTTTATAACTGTAAGCCAACTATTCCCATCATACAGGTTCTCCCCAAAATACATAAGAGCAGGTTAGATCCACCATTAAGACCCATTGTGTCTGGTAGGAACTGGTGCACGGAGTCATTATCAGTTTATATAGAGAAACATTTGAGACCAGGTCTTGATAAGTTGACACATGTGCTCAGAGACACTGAACATTTTCTTTGAGACCTACATGAATATACTACAACCAATAATAATGAGAACTTAATAGTTGTTACTATGGACGTAGTTTCTTTATTTACAGTTATTCCAAATTCAGATGGCATCAATAGTACGATGCAATTCTTAAAGGCGCACATGGATTACAGTCCCAGTAAAATTCAACTATTGGAGAAACTTCTTGAAATAGTACTTGAGCATAACATTTTTGTTTTTGGAGAACAGGTATATAAACAGTGCAATGGTGTGGCTATGGGCACTTCGTGTGCCAATAGCTACGCCAATGCGGTAATGGCCATATGGGAATTTGAACATATTCTATGGGGGCCATTTAGTGAACATATTCTGTTCTTCCGTAGGTTTGTGGATGATCTTTTTATCTTATGGAATGGGGAACAGCATGTTCTTGGTGCATTCATGGATTATGTGAACACTACTACACATTATTTACGATTTACTTTTCATCATTCACAGACTTCAGTGGATTTTCTGGATGTATCAGTAATAAAGGATGAGAATGGAGTTATATATGCTAAATTACACAGAAAGGACTATTATGTCAATCATGTGCTGCACAGAGGCAGTCTTCATCCATCTTATATATTCAGAAATGATGCCTCTAACCAGTTGTATAGGGCTTCTAGATTAAATGCAAGGGATACTGATTTTTCAGCTGAGGTTGATACTGCCATTAGGAACTTGAGGGAGAGAGGCTATGAGGATCATATAATTCAAAGTAGTGTGGTTAATGTCACTAATAAAAGACAAAATGAAGCCAGACCATATTTTTCATCTGGTAGTAGTGAGTATACTAGGAGACAGAAGAGATCCAATGGCACAAATCTGAAGTTTAAGGTGACATATACTACTGATATTAATAACTATATTGAGCTCATTAAAAGACACTGGAAAGTTCTTACTACAGACAGAGAAATTTCTAGATATATAGATTTTGAACCCAGACTTTTGTTTAAGAACAATAAGTCATTGAAATGTAGGTTGTGGTATCCTAAATATAGACAATGTACTTACTGTTCACATGATACTAGACCATGTGGACATTGTAAGTGGTGCACATACATTGACACTAGCTCTAGTTTTGAACTTCCTGATTATGGTACATTATATACTTTTAAAATAAATGCTACATGTGATACTTCACACATAGTATATTTGGCTCACTGTATGAAATGTAGAATGTTCTACATTGGTAAAACTGATCGTCCTTTTAGAGAACGTATCAGGGAGCATATTTACCATATTAATAAGGGCAATAGTATTAATGTACTTGCCAAACATGTACTGAACATTGACAGTACTCATAATTTTCAGTTTTTAATAGTTGCTGGAGTTTATGAGAATGTGAGACAAGGGGATATACATAATAGAACTGAAGATCTGGAATCCACTTGGATTGTAAGGTTGAGGGGGGATGCAGGGCATGGACTAAATGAGTATGTTCCCTTAAAACCTAAATTAAAGCTGAGACCCTTGAAGAGATAGTTTTAACAATATAATATTATAAGTAAGATATATAGTTTGTTTTATTAGTTTCTATAAATATATATTTTGTGCTTTAAAATGTTCATTATGTGTTTTTAAATGTGCTATATCTCTTAGTTTAAATATGTCATGTGATTTTCAGTCTATATAAAGGGTGTGTATTTGTTAGCGCTTTTTGATACACCAGATAATGCCTATTTGGTGAAAGCACTTGTGTTACTGTTTGTGCAGTGAAGTAAAAGTTTTTAAACTGGATATAGCAGCCATTTCTGTGTCTTCTTCTACTTATTGTTCAAAGTATATATATT
Organism: Protopterus annectens; assembly: GCF_019279795.1. Taxonomy (NCBI): domain Eukaryota; kingdom Metazoa; phylum Chordata; order Ceratodontiformes; family Protopteridae; genus Protopterus; species Protopterus annectens. Next base: position 1,238,670,785 of record NC_056737.1, on the reverse strand, counting down.
TTTTTTGTTTTTTTTTTCTTCAGAAAATAAAGCAGATACAATCAAAAAACACTTTAAATGCACAGAAATGGCTGTCACACTTGAGTGTGTAGCCTACAACAGTTAAACAGGTAATTTAAACACAAAAACAACTTTGTTAAAGTGCAGGCAGTAAAATAAGCACAAAATGTAGCTGAAACAAGCTTTTTAAATCACAGAAACTCTAGAAAATCTACGTTTTAGGCGGAATTAGCTAAAGGCAGCAAGAAAATGCAGAAAAGTGACACTTAATCACTCCAAAGTCTCTCTTTTGTCTCTCTGCTGCTGTAGAACTCTGCAGGGCACCAGGAAGGAGCTTGCTAAACTGTATACTAGCAAAAAAAACTTGCAAATGCTGGTGTTATAGCAGGGAAATGAAAGGCAATGAAATTAGCCCAAAATGGCCAATAAACTACTAATTTCTGGGCTGAAGCCACTCCTCCAGGGACAGAGAGGCTGCTCAAAGCTCCCTCTCTCACAGTGAACAGAGAAACTTCCTTCTATTCAAGTAAGGTATGGGCAAACACAAAAATTTGTAACACAGCCCTGAATTCAGCACAAATCTGAAAACTGGGCTATACTAGCTTAGAAAGGTGGGAAAACAAGTTTTTTTTGTTTGTTTTTTTTTTCAGAAAATAAAACAGATACAATCAAAAAACACTTTAAATGCACAGAAATGGCTATCACACTTGAGTGTGTAGCCTACAACAGTTAAACAGGTAATTTAAACACAAAAATGACTTTGTTAAAGTGCAGGCAGTAAAATAAGTACAATATGTAGCTGAAACAAGGTTTTTAAATCATAGAAACTCTAGAAATATGGCATTTTATGTGGAATTAGCTAAAGGCAACAAGAAAATGCAGAAAAATGATACCTAATCACTCAAAAGTCTCTCTTTTGTCTCTCTGCTGCTGTAGAACTCTGCAGGGCACCAGGCAGGAGCTTGCTAAACTGTATACTAGCACAAAAACCTTGCAGATGCTGGTTTTATAGCAGGGAAATGAAAGACAATGAAATTAGCCCAAAATGGCCAATAAACTACTAATTTCTGGGCTGAAACCACTCCTCCAGGGACAGAGAGGCTGCTCAAAGCTCCCTCTCTCACAGTGAACAGAGAAACTTCCTTCTATTCAAGTAAGGTATGGGCAAACACAGAAACTTGTAACACAGCACTAACCTGAAAACTGGACTATACTATCTTAGAAAGGCAGGAAAACAAGTATATATATATATATATATATATATATATATATATATATTTTTTTTTTTTTCAGAAAATAAAGCAGATGCAATCAATAGCCAATGATTTGCCATTTTAACAGTTTTGTTTTATAAAATTAAAAGAAATTGGAGAGTTAATGCTTTCTATGTGGGAATCTTTTATACTGGTGATCCCTAAACCAGGGAAGGACCCTGCACAAGTTGACAACTACAGGTCAGTTTCTTTAATTAATGTGAAGTCTAAATGCCTGGCTAATAGAATTAATAGAATCCTGTCCTCTATAATACATCAAGAACAGGCTGGAATTATGAAGTAGCATTCTAGCACAGACCACGTTCATACTTTGTTGCTTTGTATGCATGTAGGTAAAAGCTATAGAAAGCCCACATTAGCAGTAACAGTAGGCTTTGAGAAAGCCTTTTTCTCAGTTTTCTGGGAATATCTTTAGTTGATCTTATATATGATGGCTTCCCCTCCTACATTTATTAGTGCTGTGAAAGCCCTAAATAAGGCTCTTTTTGCAAAGATCCTTGCAGAACAATCTTTATTCTCCTTTCTTGTCAGGAAAGGGTACCAGATGAAGTAACCCCTTATCCCCAGCCCTGTTCTTACTAATAATTGGGCCATTAGCGACTATGATTAAGGAAGACCTCGATATTCAGGGATGAAAATTAATGGAAATAATGGCATTATTCCCAGCAAATAAAGCAGCCAAGAACCAAAAAGATAGCAAGCAGCCCTTACTCTTAATTGGTACCTTTAACCCCCCAAATACCTAGGGATACTGCTGGCTTATTTGTGGCTTTCGGCTTTTCCCGGTTAGGGGTCGCCACAGCAGAACTCCGGTCTGCTAATGATTGACAGTTGATTTTTACATACCGGCTTGTCAGGCCTGATGCACAACCTTCAACGAAGGTACGACCATTCACGCATGTCTCCACGCAGAAGATGCTCTAGCTGAGAATCGAACCAGACAGCGTCTTACTGTGAGGTGACAATGCTACCGCAGCACCACCACCTGGTTTATTATTATGGGGAAATGGTGAACCTGAACTTGACCTTACGACACCAATGGGAAAAGCTGCTTATGGCTGCACATATCTGGAGGAAACTCTACCTGTATTGGTGGGGAAGTTTTCAGCATTGTAAATGAGGTTCTTTCCTAAACATTTATATGTATTAAGATATGTGTCCATTTCTTCTAACAGTAAATGGCTCCAGAAAATAATGAGGTTGATGATACAATTTATATGGCATAGAAAAAAGAAGAAGTTTCCTGTTTGCACCCTATTTCTTCATGTAACCTAGTAGTTGCTGGCCTAGTAAATGTCTGCCATTTGATAGACGTCACAGTATGTTTTCCTTATATAGAAAATTCAAAAGCAAATGGTACCCTCTAGTCCTTATTGTGGGTGAGAATTCTCCAGCTCTCTACGCATAGAGCATTACTATGTCATACAAAAACTCTCCTGAGAAATATCAAGTGGAAGTATAACATAGACATATTCTATAAAGGTTACCCAAGATTACTTATCTGGAAGGAGAAATTTCCCTTCTGAGACAACTCACATTTGAAAGTAGAGAAAACTGACACATTGGAGAAGCTGGGAAACAAGAGACTAGGGCCACCAAGAACAATTAGTTGGATGTAACAATAACCTTCCCTTCACCTTTGTACCTTACTTTACTCTCCAAAAGGACTATAACCTTCCTAAATCAGATTTCTGGAAGTACCTGCAAATAAGATATGATTTTTTTTGTTCTTTCTCTATAAAGAAACAATGGAGGAAACATTTTATCATTTTTCAAACTCTGTATGAAGTAACAGGCACATTATATCTCCGTATCTGACTGTCACCGAGCTGTAGTTTTGTTTTACAGTTTTATATATTATTTTCTAAGGCAAACAGTGAAAAGATTAAAGGCTTCATCTCTGAGCATTTTCTAAGGTTCAGGGTAATGCAGGTCAAGTTTCTTTTTGCATCCTTTATGAGCATTTTCATTCTCTATGTAGCTCTCCTTGGCTTTTACAGCATCAGCGATGACTGATTTATAAGGGGTATTGGAATCCTGCCAAGCTCTTGGGAAAAGGTACACTAAGCACCAATACTGTTCTCTTGCCCAAATCCATTAAATGATGAGTTTCATGTTTTGGAAATGTAACTTTGTGCAACCCCTGTGGGATTATATGTCACTGACTGCATCAAAGCTGCTACGTACTAGGTTAGGATATTCAACCCATTCTTGGATTTTAGGGAATTACCGTGCTGTAGCTCAGCTTAACAAAGGCCAAAAAGTTTGGCTTTCTCAGCTTTTAGTGATCACAAGACTATACATAGTATCCCAATGGAAAAAGCCTGAAATACTCTCAACCCAGGGATTGAGTCAATTTATTAGGAGCTCACCCACCTTTTAATTAAAGAGAGTGATAGCAGAGATTTTTGTTTTCCTGTACGGGATAAGAATAGTAATAATACACTAATATGACAATTCTTGTGTTCATGAGAAATTGATAAGACACTTTATGTTTTCGCAGCCTAATTAAACATTTATTATTTATCTGTTCTGTTACACAATGCTTGGGATACCTAGTGTCTCACACTTACAGTATTGTGATATAGCTTTATATATGAAAAGTTTGACAGGTAATATTCTGATCACTTCATCAGCTGCTGTTAAACTTCCTGTATTAATATTTACTTTCTTTTACAGTTTCTGTTATGGCTGCTGTATTAGGAGTTGTTTTCTTTTCTTGCAATAAAAATAAAAAATGTAACAGATGCTGCCATTGCAAGGAAAGTAAAGAGCAGCCTTTTATTTCCAACTGACAGTTTCAGTATTGTTTTAATAGAAACTACATATCTTGATATGTTCCACGGTAGTGGTGCTGCGGTAGTGTTGTCACATTCGATTCTCAGCTAGAGTGTCTTCTGTGTGGAGGCATGCGTGAATGGGCATGCCTTCGTTGAAGGTTGTGCGCCAGGGCTGGTAATTTGGCACGTAAAAATCCACTACCAAACATTAGCGGACTGGAGTTCCGCTCTGGCGACCCCTAACCGGGATAAGCAGAAAGACACAACAACAACAAGATACTAAGGTTAACAAGTTGGTTGGCTGTCCTGAATACTTAATATATGAGCAGAATGCAAAGTGTTTCCAAGGCTCTATGATAGTGCAATCACTTTTAAAAGCAGGGCATTTCAAAAATCACTGAAATGCTACTAAAGTTTTTTTGTTGTTGTTGTTAATGTAAACTAAGGAGGCACAGCTGCTCCTTACATATATTAATTCCAACATTGCTGTACTTCGGAGTAAGCAACAGTAAGCAACATAATCCAAGGCAGAATAGTCTTGACCTTGGTCTGCCTATAAGCAATTAAATCCCTTTAATGGTCAAAGTAAGTGGAGTGGCATATATTTTCAGCCATTCTGTCTAGCTGGTTTGTTATTATTAAACATTCTTTTGTTCTCAACTATGAGTTTTTTCCTCTATGAGCAAAATTGGGTTTGTGAACTTCAGTGCTGAGGTAAGGCACTGATGGCTGTTTATACAACAATTTTGAGTATCCCAGACAGGTGGACAGCAAACAGTGCAAATACTATAAGATGTATGGGGAATGCAAAGGATGTCTGGCCTGTAAACTACCAATGATATTATTTATACAGCTCAGAAAAGGAGTCAGAAGTGCGAATTAATATACTGTGCAATTTAGTATGAACGACACCTAGGCCTTCAGTGAAAACTGGTTGCATTGGCTTTATGGATACCATTACATTAATGGTTGTTCAACTGAAGAGAAAAATGAAAGACTCAAATTAAAATGATCGGTGTGTATCTTTAGCATGGACATGGGATTGCACTGTGTGCTTGAGTGACATGTTCATTGTCACACAGATTATTAGTTAAAAACTGAAGGAAGCAGATCCATGGTAACATTGTATGTTGTGGTAACTCCAAGACTGCCACCCCAACAGGAGACTGATAACTAGTATAATGCATTATCAAGGCAGTAACAACATCTTTCTGTTGACTTGTATTTTAACATTCTGTGCCTCAATTAATTTTATCTGTGTATAATTTAGGCTGACTCTGAAATTTCTAGATTGCATGAATTATAGAGAAGGGGTGATAATTTATCATGCAATGCACTGAGACAGTTATTGTGAATTCCTTGGGCAGAAAAAATGGTAACGTGTTTCAAAGAAGAGATTTTACATTTGTAACTGCAAATGGTAATAACTTCTTACTGCATGAAATAATTTCTGTCTGCTGAATGAAATTTTGAAACTGCTATGTCATCTACCTACATAATTGTCAGCTTAAATATATGTTAAAGAGCTCTTAGTTCATATTCAGTGAACAGATTATTCAAAGTATATTGCAGTAAGGACGCCAAAGTCATTAATGCATATATAACTAAGGAATAATGCCATAATAACATAACATTAACCATGCAAATTTCAAGAAACATGATTGACTGCAGATGCCTTGCTCCTGTTTTTATTAGTTATTCATTTTGTGCCTGCAATAAGGCACATGTTATGGATCAAACTGATACTGCAGCCTCAGGTCCTGAAATTAACTTTGGTAAGCAAGAGTCTGTTTTTCAGATTTTTAAATAACCACTCTAGTTCAGCTTTGTTTCCTCCTGAAGACAGATCTTCTCAGTCATATATAGTTTAATGATCATTGACGATAATGTATGGACTGAATAAGAGCTTTGTTACCATCAGACTATATCAGAAAATTGAGCACTGCAGATACTTTACTACACTCAAACTATTTAAAGTCTTGAAACTATATAAACCACCATTTATTTACTCATGGGGCCTATGGCAGTTCAACTAAAGTGATTTATTATTACATCATACTCTCCTCTCTGAATAGCTGCTGTATAGAGAATAAAATACTATGACATCATATACATTTTGCTGTTGCAGGGGTCAGCCAAAGACACACATTTTGAAGTTTACCATATGTTTTGAGTATATTTGCTCTTTAAAGGTAGAAATTAAACAATATGCTGACATAATATCCATTTCACTTTCCCAAATTAAAAAAAGATGTGTTGTGATTGTGCTTGCTATCCAGGCTTGTGAGAAGTGTGGGTTTAATATGACAAAACTGACAAAATGGTTAAGTATGAAGTGAAAATGTCTAATACCCCAAACACAACACAAGTAAGGAAACAACTGTGATTTAGAACTATGATGATTACACACATTGAATTATGCCAAGCAGCTAATAGTTTTCAGTACCAGAAAATGGATTCATTTTTTTTTGTAAATTATTTAATAAGATTTAATAACATCCATGTAGGAGTAGTGCAGAACCTACACTGATGTTGCCGTATCCGTGTATGTGGATCCCCCTCTGTAGCGCACCATGCATATTAATGAAGGCACGTTACTGAGGGAGAGCTGGGGAAGGCAGTATTGAATCAGTGTGGGAGTGTGTCACTAACTGTGGTGATAGATGAGTAACACATCCCCTGTAAAGTCCAAGTGCATGATAGCAATAAATTCAGTCTTATAATTTTTTATTTTTATTTTAAATTTTTGCAGCTATGTACAACGTGCAGCAAATGACATTAGCCAGAAATCTAAAAATAGAATCTGTATGCATTCAATTTATAATTCAAAGGTCAAGTTTAAGCATAGCTGAGTTTTTCTAAATATTGCAATAAGCAAATAACACTGACAGAAATCCTTAGCCTCATATGAAAGCTCTCAGCTAGATGAATAAAATGTTGCTGGCTAAATCTCAATAACTTAAGTAGTTGATGAGCTATTGTAAGTTGTTTACAAAATATTACGAATGTAAATGTTACTGGGGAAATTCAATAAAGCCTACATGGAATGATTTTCTGTGTAGGCATAGTGGCGCGGAGCTTGCAAGGAAGTAAGCAGCCATGCGATCCAGTAAACAAAGCAGATAGGTGTGCACGAAAGTGCAGATATGAAAGTGTCAGTGGCATGCAAATCACCTCATAAGTAGGTGAACTGCATGCAAATTAGGGTACTGGAGAGATCCAGCAAGCATATAGGCAGCCCTGCAGACCCCGTGTTGGTGTCCGAAGTGTAAATGGAAAATTTCCATGTACAAGAAAATAAAAATTGAACAAGGACTGTAAAAGCTCAGTTAGAAGGTCAGAAACTGCAGAGTAGGCACATATACATACAAAACTATACCCTGTGTGTCCACAAAATAATGCAAAATAATGTAATATAATTTTTTTTAATACCCATATTACATTTGTGCAGTGCACAGCAGTGTGCAAACATGCTGTTATGCAAAAAAGATATACACATACACACACACACATGCACACACGCACACACACACACACACACACACACACACACATATATATATATATATATATATATATATATATAGATAGCTATATTATATATTATATATCTATATAAGTTTAAAAATGAAAAATAAGAAATTTGTGAGAATAATGCATTATAGGGCCCTGCATTGAGTATGTACAATGGTAGATTTCAGTGTTTGCTAAGAATGCAGGCCCTGGAGTAGTGTAGCATACAGGTTGTATGCAAGAATCTGTATGCAAATGAACTGGGGTTACTGAATAGCAAAAATGAGCTACTGTGTTCGCAGATAAAATTTGTGTAGCCCAAGAACTGAGTTGGTGTCCACAGAAGAGCTAGCTGACATCAAAAGGTGGTTTGTCACTATATGTTTAAGTGGTTTGGAGCTCAGCAGTACATGTTTGCTCAGATCGCATCTCAGCTAAGCGAACGGGGGGTGTCCAGTGTTGCTAAGCTTAGTTTAGCTGCGGGCCATGTGTTTTAGGTGGTTTCAGCTGTGTTCAGTGTGCCTGTCCATGAGGGTGTGTCTACTGACTGCTGAGCATTGTTTATACAAGTGATATGTGTTTGGCTGCTGTGCCACAGTGCTTAGCAGGGAAGGCAGTTAAAAAAAAGGAAATTGCCAGTTAAAGCCAATCATGTATAAATTACTGATAACCCCTGTTCCACTTACACTGGGCCTTTCAAACTCCTCATTGGTGGATCTGGCAGGTGGAATGCATCATAGTTAGCCAATTACAAATACTGCATCTGTAGCAGACCACTATAAGTTATGCATGCACTCTACAATCTGATTTCTTCCCCATAATCTGCACCATTGAGGTACAGACCTGGGAATTTTAACTGATAGAATACTAGAGACTGTTGCTGCTCTACTACATCTGTATGTGCTAGATGCTGAGGCCACTGCTGCTGCTGCTGACAGTAGGCCTAGACTGAGAAGGAAAAGCATGTTCAGAACCTGGGTAACCTTCCAGGAACTAATGAGCTGGAGATTGTAGAACACTACATGGTGGGCAGGGACATACTACAAGAACTCACCGAGCTCTGCCACCCTCAACTTAGACCCAGAGTCAACAGAGGGGAACCCATCCCAGTAGAAACAAAGATATGTGTAGCCATTAGAATACTAGCTACAGGTACTTTTCAAAGACCTACTAGGGACACAATGGGGGTCTCACAGACATCAGCATCCAGGGTACTCCACCAGTTCCTGGCTGCCAGTCAAACACAGGCCAGTGAGCACATTTATTTACCCTGCACCTCTGAGGAGAGGGCTGGTAGTGTGCATCTCTTCTACTGTGTAGCACACTACCCTGAGCCCTGAGGTACTGATTGCCATAGACTGAAATCATGTCCACATCAAATCACCACCCAGTGAGGAGAGTAGAGTCTATGTCAACTGCAAAGGGTTTCACTCCATCAACTGCCAGGCCATGTGCAATGCCTGGGGTATTATCATGAATGTGTGTGCTGTCAGACATGTCAGTTATCATGACTCCCATATCTGGCATGCATCACAGCTGTATCAGATGTTTGCCAGGGGGGACATCCCATACAGCCATCTACTGGGGGATGCTGGCTACGCACTGGAACCATGGATGATGACACCCATACACACACCTACTGAATAATTCAATAATGAGGCACACACACAAACTAGGAACATCACAGAGTGTGTGTGTTTGGGCTACTCAAGTCATGGTTCCAGTGCCTCGATATATCTGGTGGAAACCTGCAATATTCTCCAGTCACATGTGCACAGATGTCCACAGTATGTGCTATGCTACACAATATGATCTTTCAGAAACAGTTGCGGCAAGATCAGCACAGGGAAGTGACACAAAGCCCTCCACACTGCCAAGGTCCCCACAGCCACACCCACAGGGGGACTTGGAGGAGGAAACCCCTGAAGCTGTCCCTCTAGGCAAACATAGGCATGCACTGGCCTTGGCAAAGAGGCAATGCATAACTCATACACTGACAACATAGGTTCCTAGGGACTGACACCTTACTCTGACTCAAATACATATTAAAAAGGATGCCAGCCACACAACACAACCTCTACCTCACCATCTATTGGCTGTGTTTACTGCGTGCATCAGAGAGTCAGTCCTGCAACACATGTATCTCAATTGCGGCATTTATAAGATACATCACTCTCCTTTACAACAAATGTACATGGTATTACACTATGGTAGCATATGTCTGGACCTGCTGCATGTATGCAAGGGAATAGAGTGGGCTACTGGGTTTCTTGCAGAGAAACTAACAGCTATGTGGGACAACAGGTACTCTGTCCAATACTGACTGCTCCATAATATGCAGTAGGCCAGAAGGCAGCAGAACCAACTGCAGTATGCATGGGAAATGCCAAACAGTGGGGTCATAGGACATATGCATGGCTGTCAATACTAGAGTGCTATACCCCCAACACATCAGTGTTCCCATACAACTGCATTAACAGTAAGTTTGCATGGATATATCAGCAGACCACACAATCCCAGGGCTGTCCTAAACAACCTGGCTACATATTCTAATTTCCACAATATTATATGCAGGGGTCAAATTGTTATTTCTGTCTGTTGTTGATAGTGTGAAGAAGTACATCTCATGTTCTGGTGGCTGGTGTGGCTTAGTGGGCTAAGTATAGTAGCATGGTTGGTGGTGTTCATGCTTCAAAGCCAGCTGCACATGCAACTTTTGCATGTGAGGTATCCCCATGATAAGAGTCCCACAAACTGTCAATATGCACCAACTTGTTACTGCAAGACAGCAGGACAAAGATATAGACCATGAAGGGACAGAGGGCCAAGCCTACAGACATTATACATGCACTGAGTAACCTAGAAGGTGTCTAGTATAACAGCAGGTTGCAACAGGTCAGAGTAGCATCAGGATGTAAAAGCCATCACTTAAATGTGTCAGTACTTAGAACAATTCAGTTGGCTCCATTTAGTAGTATAGTACCGGAAAGCACAACTATATGAGGAACAGCACAGACATATCTGGCAGAATGCTGGACATCCTGCTAAAACATGTACAGTGAGAAGTATGAAGACTGTCACTCTGTGTGTGGTGTGACATCATGTACCCCAGTCACATCATAGCTACAACCACATACAGCAGGAAATATGAACAAAGCCATGAACAGTAGCTGGACAAAGGCCCAAATATAAGAAGAAGGATTAACTACTGGCCAGAAAATGTAGAAAGTAAAGAGAATAACAGGTAATGCAGTAGCAAGGGTGTCCTGGTGTGTGTGGACTCACTAACTGAAATGTTTAGCATCATTTCCTAACATCAATCTATAATGATTTGCAACTGCTGTACCAGAAAAATCACTATGCTATGTAAAATGCACCATACATATGATGCAACACTCTGTACAGTCTGTTACAAGCTGTATAGTTGATAGGTATGAGTCATATAATACGTTCAGCACACAATCAGGGAATCCCTTGGTCAAAATATCAGGGATGTGCTGGAATGCTGAATCAGGTGCAGCAGTCAATTGGCTGCAGCACAAAAAATCCCGGACAGGTAGCTCTGACCTGGAGTCATCTTGTAAGTACTGATAGTCACACTGGACATGACATGCTCGTACACTTAGCTAACACACAGCTACACCTATCTATCTATATATATATATATATATATATATATATACATATATATATATATATATATATATATATACATATATATATGCATATATATATATATATATATATATATATATACATATATATATATATATATATATATATATATATATATATATATATATATATATATATAAATATATAGATAGATATGTATATATATATATATATATATATATATATATATGTGTGTATATATATATATATATATATATATATATATATACACGTGTAATAGTTTGTGGGACTCACTGGACATGCTCCTACACTTAGCTAACACACAGCTACACCTATATATATATATATATATATATATATATCTATATATATATATATATATATATATATATATATATATATATATCTATATATATATATATACACACATAGATATATACACGTGTGTAATAGTATGTGGGACTCACCCACACACAGAATGCTGGGGTTGTCTGCATCTACACACACAACAGTTGTCTGATGGAAATGTACCAAGGCCACATAATGAAATAATCCACCCAAGCACAGAATCCTCTGCCTGTGGAATGTCACCCTGTAGACAGACAATGGTGAGCTGGTGATGTAATGTGCAAAGACTTCAATGCAGGACTTGGACATGTCATATTGTCAGCGGCCAGTTATCCACCTAGCAAACTGCAGCTGTCCAGAAATAGTGATACTGTTAGCTGTGCACAAATAGCACGGGTTTTATCAGGTACCCCACTGCTAGGACAGTAGATGCAATAACAGCATGAAGCAGGTTCACTCTGCAGGTCACTTTGTGTAGCCCTCAAGTACTATTGCTACAACCGCATGCACACCAGATGTAACTGGTGATGTGTGCAATAAGTACAGCAAGCTATAGTGTGCAATAATATGTAGGTAGGGGTTCTAATCTCATGTCAGCCAACTTGTGAGTGTGTGTGTCTGTAGATACGTCCCTTACAGCAGCACAAATATGCCCATCTGGCCTATGTCTGTGCAATGGTCAGTCATTTTATGGCCATGTGACTAGTGTCCTCCTCAACATCAGCCTCCCTGTGAACACTTGCTGATGTCATCTACCTTAACATCACTGGCTGACAATATCAAAATAGGTAAGTTCTGGGGAGCATGCAATAAATACGCAGTGCTCTAGTGTGTACTAATAGGTATGGATTCTAATCTCAATAAAGGCAACTCTGTTTGAGTGTACAAATATATTCACAAGCAGCAGTACACATATGGGTGTGCAATTTTCATGCATTTGCTGCCTTGTCAGTAGCTGCTGGCCCTAAATAGCCCACATCTGCCTAGGCATAAATGTTATCAGCCACCATCTATATTTGCATTTACAGAACACCCAGGTGACACATATCAAGGGTAGGAGGCCTTGTCATAGGGCATGCATGCATGATAACGCTGACTTTCCCAATTGTCCTGGCACACTGTTCTACAGATATGCACCTAGGTAAACTTGCACATATACAGCTGATGTCATATGTCTGCTGTGCTGCCATGCCATCCTATGCCTCTGTATTGACACCAAATCTCCATAGCTTAGACACTCAGACCCCTGGAATAGAAACATACACAGTTCAGTGAGATGCCTGTCATTCTGCAACATTACCACCAATCTAACATCATGCAACAAAGGTACACAAAGTTTGATGTGTACACATGACACATGCCAGCATACAGCACCTGTCATGGCATAACACTACGTCACTGCACAAAACTACATGTAATGTAATATAGCCACCCTCTGCATCAGTGACATATGTGCATGTCCCTGCATTGATGGTATGGATGGCAGGGATGTGGCACAGGTCTCATCATATGCACAGTGTGTAGTGTGGGGGTGCCAGAGGCCTAGGCTGTGCCAAAGAGTTGATAGCATATGTGTGAGTTAGAAGGGGTGCTGGCTAGCTGGGACATGGAGAGGTGCCATGTGTGTCTGTTGGTGACCTACATGTGACAATGATGTTTGAGTGTGTGGTGCACACAGTCAAGCCCAGTGATAGCCCTACATGTGTGTATGTTGGACAGCTGTGGACCGTATATGGGAGAGTGGACAGTTCACCGCCTCCGACCATGAACATGGGAAATGGCTCTGCCAGAAGTGGCACTGTTACCACCATGCCCAGGGTCAGATGCAGTGCTAAGAGCTGATGGTGACTGGGGTCTGCTGGACTCCTGTCCCCCATGGGGCCACCCAGGATCATGTGCCCATGGCCTGCAACATTGTGGTGTGGACAACACATTCACTTCTGTAGTGCTGGAGATACTGCCACTATGGCAGCGTGACTGTGCATGGCAACATGGACTATCAGCAGATGGTGTTGCTGACCTACATCCACATGCCCAATGCCCAACTCCAACCAGATGTTCCAGCACAGACAACGTGTGGTCAAGGACTGACAGTGTCTCACCCCACCATCTGTCCACAACATCAGTGAAATGATCCATGGCATCACAAATGTGGTGAGGGGAGACATGGATGTCAGAATGTCCTGCATCCATAATCCTGAGCATCCATCTGGTGTTGCATTCCGAATGTGCATGTGCCTCCATGACAGACCAAAACATGCATTGAGTGACCCATGATGTGACACCTGTGACAGGTGGTGGATGGGCAGCAGTCCTCCTTCAAGGACCCCTGTCAATCTGCCTGTGTGGGACCTCACCAGCTGTCTGGCTATGTCCACTGTCTACACTCACTGATGTCATAGTTGTCACACTTTCCTGTTCAATGTCAACACACTCTGGCTGTCCTATATCTGTGGCCTCAGAGGACTGGATATATGTGGGCAGACTGACTGTGTGGGGGAACAATGGGGGAGGAAATGGTATGTCAAACCATGGGACAGATTCAGCCCCCAACAATGCCACCTGTGCCTCAGTATGGCCATCATCATCATCAGAGTCTGATGAGATACTAACATCAGGTTGTGGGGGGGACGAACTCCAACCCCCACATTCACCTGTGAGGAGGAAGACAAAATAAGTACATTACTACCTGCACTATTATGTATGATAAGCCACACTGTTACTGCTCCTGCAAATGGCTGACACAATAACTGATACAGTATTACAGTGATGAACAACACAGAAAGCTTACCCAGATGCTCCTCCAACTTGCATGGTGTGTCACCCTCCTCCATGATATATGGGGTGATGGATGGTTGGGAACCAGTGGATGAATTCAGGTTTGCCAGGAATTGCTCTGTGGCCAAGAGTGGCCATTCGGCTGCAGGCCCTCCACTTGTATCAGCATGGTCCCTGGTCACAGTGGCAGTCCTTTACCATGCAGCATTGATCATATTTGTTGTCCGGTGTTGGACCTGATCGTAGGTTCTGTCCTGTAGCCCTATTTGGTTGACTGCTGTGACAAGTTCAGCCCATAGTGCTGCACATTGTTCATGATGCTGGCAACTCTTGAACAACAGAATGTTATGATGCAGTCTGAGGCCATCCTGGATAACAGTGTTTTCAGTGCTTGAAAATGGTGGGTGCCTCCCTCGATACATCCGTCCTGAAAGAGATCAAGAAGAGAACACATTACATGACCAGATACATAAATATCCACTATGTACAGACCCTGCACATCCAAAATGGCCTGCACTATCCACTGCTACCTCCCACGTTATACCCCGCAGTCTATCAACACACAATGTATGTGGCTATCACCAACATAGTAGCAATACAAGTATGTCCCTGTATGCTGTGACAGAGTGTGGTGTATGTCTCCACACTTATCAATGCCATCTACTGCAGTGTGTCCCCTATGTTCATAGTCCCACTACTATGTTATACAGCCACTGTCAGACACATAGGTGTGTGTTATTACATGTATATGAGGACAATCCAGTGACACCAGCATGCACCATTGACAGAGAGCAATGCAAACCTGCTGTAGTATATCTTACTTGTAGGCATCATACCTGTTTAGTACACAGATGTTTGGGGCATGTGTACATGTGCCTGATATATATGTGATCCTGTTGGCAAACAGCTGGCCAATAATTGCTGGTTGTTTTCAGTATATAGAGAATCTGGCTGTCACATGCCAGAACTCCCAGAAAAAGCTTATTCTACAGTAATATTTGTTACTCTATTCATACTCTTGCTTTGTAGGACCAATATGTACGCTTTGTCTCTGAGTATGGGCCTGTATCCCCCCACTAATAATGGCTATGACCAGAATTCCTGCCGTAGGGAGTTGCCAGGTATGTTAGTCATACCTGCCATGTGGTGAGATAGGAATGTTGAGAAAACAGTGACCTAGCCAGAATATAACAGGGACAGTCAGGGACACCTTTACAATGTCTGAACTATTCCTGTGTGACAGTCACAGACTGAGAGGAGCTGAATACATCATGTGATATGACAGGTGTGTCCACCCTTACATACTAACAATATGTGTAACTCACAATTCAGTAGCTTTCGTACAGGAGCCAGCCATTGTAGGAGGGAGTGAGAGGGCCAGAGCTGTGCTGGCACATAATTGAGAGGCATGCCTACTGTTGTAATCCCTATTCCCCATAACTCCATTCTCCCATATGCATCCCATTATATGTGGACATGTATGACATACCTGGTAGAGTGACGTAATCTGTTTGTGAACAGATCATTTTGAAAACAGCTTGCTAACTCGTACTCTGTCTTGGTAAAGCAACTTAGAGAGCTGTTTCCCATAGGCAGTTGCTTGACTTTTGTAGGTCATGCTCATTAACAGGCAATTGCCTGTGCACCAATCCATGGCTCACATTTGCTAATTGCACTTTCATTAGCCAATGATATGGCACCACAGTGCAATATTTAAGTCCATCATGTAGTCCTTGGCCCCTTTCTTAGAGTGTAGGTACAGATACTATCCACTGTTGAGTTTTATGAGCTATGTCAACAGTTTTGCATGCTATGTCTGGCTATTGTCAAATGACATTTTGATTATCTAGCAGTTCAGTGTTAAACATTGTAGGTTGAGGTCAATAAGGGGGAAGAGATATCTGAGTGTCAGATGTCATACCCATTAGAATATGCATGCTGCTGCAGCAGCTGCTAGTCTATCAGCTCACTATACTTGTAGGGGCAAACTGTGAAATATGTCCCTGTCACTAGACCTTTGACCCCCTTTTTGTATGGGTGTTGTCTGGATCCCTTGTTCTAGGGGGTTGTGAGGTATGGTAGGTTTGTAGTAGGTAGCTTAACATACAACTGCATATGTTGCAGGCTGCAGCTGCTGCTGCAGCTTAGAACAGCTAGTGGGGAGTATGAACACTTTGGAGGACAGCAATGTGTCTGTCTAACTGAGGTAGCAGTGTCAGCTCATCATTATAGCAGAGCATGGGTGAGGGTACTTATAACAGTCCAGTCGAGGCATCTGCTTAAGGTTCATCTGTTATGTAACAGTGCCAATCACAGAGTAGTAGATGACATATAGGTAGGCTATGTGAATATGTGCAGTGTGTCCCTACCTACAAGCCTTTGACTTGTAATCATGGGTAGCAGTTAATTCAGTAACATCAACCTGTTTTTGGTTAAAATTGTATGACTCAAAAATCATTTACTGTATTCACAAGAATGTAATTGAAGTGCAACACACTGGATTCAAACCCAGGACTGTGGGTGAAAAAGTGTACTGCGTGCAAGGCATTTAACAGACTGAGCTGCTGAACTGATACTGCAGCAGGTGTATTTGCAAGAGATATGTGCATGCATACAGTCTGTGACACAGGATTTGCATTAGCATGTGTTTTGTGAAGGGTATGAAGTGTGACACTCAAATGTCTGTCATGATTTTCTAACCTCAATCTTTCATGACTTGCCAGTACTTTACCAGACACATATGTTTTAGTAAAAACTAGGGTGCAAAACTGTGGACATTCTGCAACGGTCTGTATAGTTGACAGATATACCTGTTATCCCAGGCCTCATGTGCATCCATTATTATTTATGTGGCTGTGTACTGGTATAGTGTCTGCATCACAGTCACAAGTACACTCCCATTTTCCCATTATATGTACTTGCAGTGTGTCAGTGGCAATCAGTATATGTCGCTGGAAATACATGCTTTAATTCAGAGCTGAGTGGTCTAGTGGGCTAATGCACTGTGCTGTAGTTGACAGGGGCCTGGGTTTGTTACATGGCAGTGGAGATTATTCTGCAGGTGTGCCTAACATTGTAAAAAATATGTAAGATGATAAAGGCAGGTTTGTGTGGGGTTGAGCAGCTTAGCTCCACTTAAACCCATGCTAAAAATAAAAAAGGGAATTATAGGAAAGGTGTGAAATGGGGGAAAATATACTGAAAGGCAGGTAAGGTTGTGTAGGAAAGGACCATAGCTTCCCATTACTTGTACAGCAACAGCTGTGCAGGTTTTACAGAATTTGGAATTTGGAGCCTCACACCCCAGAGAGAGGGGTGAGGGCAACATAAATGTGTTCATTAATTAATGTAATAATTAGTTGTGTCCAGTGGACATGTGTGCAAAATGGAGAGCTATGTATGGGGCAATTTTTTTTTTTTTTTTGTGGTACAGGAGTCCTTTTTTTTTTTTTTTAAGGAGAGAGTGGAATTTTGGGGATGGGATATAGATACATGTTGGGAGGTAGGTTGGGTAGGAGAGGTTGCATTTGTGGATAGACAAGACAGCATACAGGGGTGGTGTGTGACACATGGGAGGGTAAACACCTTGGACGGGAAGGGTGTTGTGGAATCAGAGGTGCATGTGCCATAGACGGCAGCAGTGTGACTGAGCTATCCACCCATGGGCAGTCAACAATGCTCCTTCACTTCCACAAAGGTGGCTGTGCTGGAGGCTGGGTGTCGGGGCCATCAGGACCTTCCAGCTTGGCAAGTCTGCCCTCAATCTAGCACAGGTTTTGATCATACCTACAATGAACTATCCTACATATCATCACTGGTAGCTGATCTTGGGTGACAACCCCCCCCCCTCCACCACTGCTACCAGGGGGTGATGAGCCCTGTCCCCTGAGGCAGTTCCACCCATAGGTGGTGCAGGTCCAGCAGAGGCGGCACTACCAGCTTGGGTCCTAGACATGCTGGGACCAGGTACCATGGCTGGCTGATGTAGGGCAGGTGGATCACCAGGAACCGGCCTACCCAGTCGAGCTGTGGTGTTGAAGAATTTCAATGTGTATAGGTTAGCAATGAACAAAACATTTAGTTAGTTATAACAGCAGGCCAGAACATTGCAAATAACTCAGTAACATATCACTGTATAGTATATGGAACACAACAATAAGTAAGATAACAGTCAGTATAGTAACAGCATGCCAGTAACCGTTACTGCATAAGGCCAACAACATGGGTAATTCAACAAGATATGTTAGTATGTAACCATTGTAATACATAACAATATTACACAAGGCCCAACATAACATTTAAAGAACAACATATGTTAATAGCAAACCATAACCAATGTGTAACAATAATTATGATGAAGAGAAGGATTGGGTGAGAGAGAAATACAGTCCATTAATACCGGCGTAGGCTATATATTTTGCAACAGTACTGTAATATACTCTGCAGGTCTGTCCTTCCTTTATGTATAACACTAGCCTATAGCTGCTGTAGCACATACATACCTCTCAAGCTATCTGCATAGGACAGTATGGGCCAAGCAGTAACACCTAGAGGTACACAACTACAGAGGAATATTACATGTTAGATGGACCTATATAACTACCAAGGTGTACTGTGGACTGATGCAATGTGACTGTGCTTTTGACATAATCATGTCAATGTTAGATTTGTGACAGAGGGATTAGACAACAGTGATTACAGTCCATGACAGTGCAACATTTGAGAGACATGTATCATATACAGTACAGAGAGTAAACAACTCTCATGCCGTACTTGGCAGGCATGAGGTTAGACTGTCAGCAAATGTACACAGGCACACCAGGCATATAGCCATACCAAGATTACACATTTTATTTAATGTATTAACTTTTATTAGTATTGTACTTGTTGCCTTTATTTTATGATGTTTTATCACATTCCTGAACAATGCTTTTAACACTCTGTTACTTCTGTACCCACAAATTATTAACCCATACTAAGGGCTACTGCACTCATTTACCTGTAATTCCTTTGGGGAGAACATTTGTTAACAATACATAACTGATTCAGTTATATTTATTAGTACTTGTCACTGGATTCGAACCCTGGTCTGTGTGTGACAAAGTGTACATTAGACACAGCATTTAACAAACTGAGCTACTGAGCCACTGCTGCCTATTGACTGACTGATTTGCCTAGAGCTCTCCTAGAAACAAAATATGATCTGGTAATACTAGTACAGTTTTATACAAGACTGCAGTGACAGTTGAACACACATGCATGAGATTCATACATGACAGAGATAATAGGTAAACTGTACATTAATTCATAGAATTCAGGTGTACATAATAAACTCTTACTGTGTGGAAATATCTGTGATGTTTACAAACCATATTGGAGTATTTGGTTGGCTATTTGACCCATATAGTGTTGCAGATAGTGTATTGGCAATCTACAGCTATTACAGTTTCATACTTGCCTGCAGCACCATACCTTGGAGCAGGAATGCATATAGCTAAAATGCAATGGTTAACACAAGACAATCCAGATATACACAAAATACCTTAGGTGTTCATGGTGTTGCTTCAGATGTTAGTACAGAACAAATGTTATAATGCATATAGCTTGTAGTACAACTCTAAATCTACAGTTTAGCATAACACTCTTTTTAGCTATACCTTTAGTCAGTTAGTGGTATTCTTTGCTTTTTTTTGTATTTCAGAGCAGATGTCATACTTGATTTCATGAACAACAGCCACCTTACACACACATTGCATAACACAGCTTTATTAGGGCTACCTGCATGCAGTTATTCATATATTTTTTGAGTCTTTATTGCACAACAGTTGATATAATGTAGGTGTTTCACTACAGCTGTAATTCCACAATTATTGCAGTAGAAACTTTATTTCATTAACATTATCAGGTTTAATGCTTTAATATTCCCTGTTTATTGCACTGTAGTTGGCACTAGTCAGTTATTGTAGTACAGGCCTATGCTCACATTCACTGCAATAAACACATTTTACTATATGCACCTAGTGGCAGTGAATGAGTTACTCTATCTTGCGTATTTGACTATAGATTGCAAATTAATCTGTACTCACCACACTCATGGTGCAACCTGGCCAGGTGGCCTGCATGGGCCTCTAGGTTGCAGCTGTAGGGAGAAAAGCACACCATTATGTGTACCTGTCTATCACGCATTCATATTAGCTATTGGTAAAACAATGCTAACAGTACTTACAAACTTGTGGGGCATTCCTATCCCAAGCATCCTGGACCCAGGTATCCAGAAATTCCCCCTTCCGATGCTTCAGATCATCATAGTAGTGACAGATCTGCTCACCTGTGTGGGGAATACCTGTAGCACTAGTGAGATCGTTTGCCAACTGGTCCCTGGCCTCCGCCTTGTACTCTGATCCCTGGAACTGGCCCTGCAGCAGCCGGTGTTCATGGTCTCTCACTAGGAGTCCAACCATGACCCTGGACTCCATAATGCCCCACCACTGTGCCCGGAAATACACACCCTCTCCAACACCTGCCATTGATCCTGCACAGTTCAAACTCCAACTGGTTATGCTGTATTCCTGCCTGCTACACTTAATACAACCTGTTTTCCCGCTCTTACACACCATTGGATCACTTTTAAAAATGCATTGCATTACTTTGCACCACGCAAACCAGCTTAGCTGACCTGAGCAGTGCTTAAACTGGCAATGCTTAGCAATGCTTAGCAGTGCACAAACCAGCTAAGTGCAGCCATGCAGTACTTAAACAGAGAATGTTTAAGTAGTGCTTATCATGGCTTAGCAAGGCTTAGCAGAACTTAGCTGTGCACAGCAGATCATGATTTAAAAATAATTGTCACAACTTATCTTACAAAAATAATTGCTTAATTTCCTTTCCATGTATTCAAAACCCACACCTACTGCAGAAGAGGCCGTAACCCTATCCACTTGGCTACATGGATATGTAGAATGCAGCTATACTTTTACATATACCTCTCAGCTATGTTTGAACACTGCTAAGCCCTACACTGCAGTGTACAAACCCACTCAGCTATGCTTAAACTTGACCTTTGAATCATAAATTAAATGTATCTGGTTTCTATTTTTAGATGTCTGGCACATGTCAATCACTGCACGCTGAGCCATGCAAACCATAAAAAAAAAAAAAACAAAAGAAAAAAATGATAATATTTAATTTATTGATATCAGGCACTTGAACAGTGCATGGGTGTGTTACTCATCTATGGACACAGTTAGTGGCACACTCCCTACACTGATTCAATACCACCTTCACCCACTCTCCCACAGTAACACACCTTCATTAATATGCATGGCTTGCTACAAAGGGGGATCCACATTCACGGACATGGTGACATCTGTGTAGGCTCTACACTATTCCTATACAGATATTATTAAATCTGGGGGCTATGTTTAAGACCTAAATCCTAAAAAATACTACCACTATAAAAATAGTTTGTGCTGAGGAGTTTACCATTTATATTACTTTTATAACCCCTATGATTCCAGAGATATGAACATTTGTTTGAAGTGAAGGACATAATTTAATTCTGTCAAAAGGCTTACACTCTACCTATTGCAAGCTACAGTTCAAACTTCCTGAGCTCCTTTGGAGTGAATGAATTAAGATCTAATTATGAATACATTTTTCTAAGATTTTGGATAGGGGGGAATAAGATTGCTATAAGTCTGCAGTTGGAGAACTCAACAGAGTTGCCACCTTTGTGCAGAAGAATTATGTAAGATATTTTCCAGACTACAGGATTATATTGTTCAGTTATACAACAGTTAATGAGAATGGACACAGGATAAAATATGGCATTTGTTTCAAGTTTTAGGAATTCTGAGGGGAGATTATCACCTGCAAGTGCTGTTGGCTTATTTTAGAGAGTAACTTTTTATGGTATACATTTTAACAGGTTTAAATGAAAAGAACTCAGTGGTATCTATGGGTGTAGTTGGGATAGTAGGAGGGTCTCAGTAAGTGAGTGTATAGTATTTGTGAAGAAAGAGTTAAATTGTGCTGTTATGTAGTCATTGTTGTTCATGGATGATGGAGTGGAAGTAGAGGATTGGCCTGGTTGTAGAAGTTTATTTACGGCAGACCAAAATGTTTTAGGATTATTGTGGTGCTTTTTCTGCATATCAGTTATAGCATGTCTTTTTGTCTAGTTTGACATGGGTTTTGATTTTATTTCTAAGTTGTCTATATTGTTCTAAGTTAGCTTGATTTTTGTTAGTGAGCCACAGTGTCCAGGCTTTATCTCATAGTTTGAGTAAATTTTTAGTGTCCTTTGATATCCAATTATGAAAGTTAGATTTTACTCTAGTAGTTTGGCATAGGGCTAATGTGTTTAGTATGTTAAGGAAGATAGTATTGAAGTAATCCACTGCAGTATCTAAGGGTAGTGTTCTGAGTGGGGTCCAGTCACAGCTTTGTAAGGCTGAGTTAAAAGTTTGAGCACTGAAGATTTTTTTTGTTGCGAATTTGACGGTAGATCAAATTTCTGAGGGGATGGAGATGGTATCTGATTAGGTATATAGGGAGATGATCACTAATGCTATCTGGGAGGCAGGCTGATTGGTAGGCTTGAGAAGGTTTGTTGGTTATGATCCAATCTAGAATAGATTGTCTTTTGGTTACCTTGTCTGTTCTAGTTGTAGATTGTATGACCTGGGCGTATCCATGTAGGTCAATGTAGTTATTGGAGTCATCTGAGTACCAGTCAGTATTAAAGTTACACATTATGATGATTTACTGCGGGGATGTTAGTGATATCCACAGCAAAAGATCTTCAATTATATTGGGATTATTGCCAGGAAGAATATATGTACCTATTATGATTAGAGATTTGTTGTGCTTTATTTAAAGGTTGTTAAATAATACTGTAGAAAAGAGTGTGTGATGTGTCTTTAAGAAGCATAGCAAGTAATGAACGTGCATATATAAATAGCAGGAACATGGTGTACCCAGTGCCATTTTGAAAGTGCAGCTAGAGAGTAAGTACGTGAGAATGAATGTAGCTAGTTGGTATATAAGTTACCTATGTCAAAGCTAATAAGCTTCAATCGTAATGTGTTTGCACATAATAAAGCTGTCTGAACAGAACCCACAAAGACTTGTCTATTCCATCCTGACTAGATGAGTGACATGGTGTCAGAAGTGGGATACCAGAGATTGATATTCAGAGCCATGAGGTGCAGAGATAACAGGGAAGGTAAACTAAGAGGAACAAGCATGAAAAAGAGCCAGAAAAGAACCAAAGGTAATGAAACATGCACGAACAGTTTACATTATAAAAAAGATAAAACAGAGCATTAAAAGGGCACAAACTGCATTATTAAACAAGCAAGAGGCACAGAAGTATTATTAATTAAACAAAATGTTTAAGATTAAAATATCTGATAAAACAGCAAGCAGAAAAGGAAAATGAGTATGTTTAAAGCAAAATTAATGTATTTATAGCAAAACTGGCATGTTTAGAGTAAACCGAGCACAAGAAAAGTACAATGGGTGTAAAATGAGATTAAACAAGCAATACAAATATAATAAGGGAAAAAGGGCACATTTAGCATAAATAAAGTAAGGTGACTGCATGTTTTTTGGCAAAGTGCTGTGTTTTGGCATAACTATGACTTCATATTGTATCAAGGGCATAAGCAGAGTTATTTGAAGTATCTAAAAGTGTGTAAAAGTGCTTACAGTGCGTGCGTATTACTGTGCACATATTCTGAAGAGTTTATTTTTGTGCAAAGTGCAACTATTTCATAAGTACAGTCAAACTACAGCCATTTTGAAAGGTTTCTTGTGTTGGGTGTGTCTATTTGCAATGTGCCGCCATTACAGAGTGCTTCTTGAACTGTAAAGAATTATCTAGCAAAGTACCTCCATTTAGGGGAAGTTTCAGTATGCTGTATTCTCTTTATTTGCAAAGTGCAGTTACTTCTAAATGTTTCTTACACCGAGCTTCTTCTACTCAGTTCATTCGCATGGTGCAGTTATTTGAAATGTTTTTAACACTGATTAGAGGTGATTTCTTGCAGTACAACAATTTCAAGAGTGTTACAGTGCCTGAGAGACTTATTTCACAAAGTTCAGTTATTCAGAGGCTTATTGTGCCATTGGGTAAAGTTACAAATACTGGCATAAATTTTTGGCATATGTGTATGTGTGTGTATTCGTGCACATTTGCAAAACCCTTCACTAGTATGTGTTAATATGGCAGATGGATTTTGAAAGCCCTTACCACTTGTGTTTGATCAGAATATTGCAGAGAATTGGAGAATATGTGAGCAAGATTATGATATTTTTATACAAGCAACTTATTCTGACAAAGATGCATGCACTAGGGCATTCATTTTGTTGAACTTAGCTGGGTCAGAGGCCATTAAAAGAGAGCATTAATTAGTGTATGGACCAGCAGTATATGAGGGAGAAGGTGAAAATCATCATATTGTTGTACAGGCTGAATCAAGGGAAGACCCCGTGTGTTTGAAGGGCAAATTCAGGGAAATGTGCAACCCCCAGACAAATATTACATTACTGAGGAATTTGTTTTACATAAGAGATCAACAACCAGGGGAAACTTTTGCAGCTTATATTTACTGATCTGAGAAACAAAGCTAAAATGTGTCAGTCTGGTGACTTAGAAGATGAGTTAATAATGGATAGGCTTGTGTGTGGTGTTAATAGTGCTGCTGTGAGAAAGATTTTGCTTCGTGACAGTCAGTTAATGTTTTGCAAAGCTATTGAGATTTGTCAAATCCGTGAAGTTACAGAAAAGACACACAAGTATGTTTGCAAGTGACAAGAGCCTGATTTCAGCGGGCTCCAGAGCAGATGTAGATAGCACGCGATATGTGGCAAACAGTAGCAGGCCTAAGCACATGGTAGCCACAGCACCTAATAGTTCACCAGGGAAACCACATAGTTTTTAAGCAAGTTCTAAGAAAGGAGCATGCTCAGTACAATACAAGCATGAGTGAGCAAAACCCAAATCCAGCTTTATTGTTAACTGTCACAATTGTGGTGCCAATCATGAATCTAAAAGAGAAAAATGCTTAGCATTTGGTCAGCAATGCCACAAGTGTAAAAAAATTGAACCATTTTCAAAAGTTTGCAAATCAAGTAAGCCTCACATGGTTACAAAGAAGGATCACTCAAAAAAGCAAATTGATCATATAGAGAGCTGCAATTCTACTTTCAATGTAGATGGTGTATCAGTAACTGGTGAAAGGGTTGATTCAGTGAATTTGTTGGCAAAGAATGAAGTGTTTTATGCGGTTCAGATCAATGGTAAATCCACCGAGCTCAAAATAGACACTGGTTCAAAGTGTAATGTTATGTCAGCAGACACATTTGCTAAGGTGAGAACTAACGAACAACTCGATGTGGCTAGTAGTGTGAAACCTGTTGCTTATTGAGGTGAAGAAATTCAAACCGAAGGCTCATTAGTGTTTTCATGTTAGTTGGCTAGGAACTATTAAAACTTGTTATTCTATGTAGTTCAAAGACCTGTGTAGTCATCATTGGGTGTCAGAGACCATTTGAGAATGAATCTGCGTTATTTTACCAACGAGGCTCATCAGATAAACACATCTCCTACTTTCCATTTTTCTGAAGCCATTTTCTCAGAGTATGCTGATGTTTTCGATGACAAGTTGGGCAAACTTCCAGTTGTGTATTCCATGAAGTTAGACCCAGAGGTCACGCCAGTAGTTAGACCAGCAAGAAGAGTTCCGATAGCTATGCAGGACAAAGTTAAAGCTCAGCTGGATAAGATGGCGCAGCAAGGTGTAATTTGTCATTACAGAACCAACTGAATGGGTGTCGTCCATGGTAGCAGCCCACAAGAAAGTCTCAGATGAAATCAGAAGATGTATCGATCCAAGAGATTTGAGCAAAGCATTAAAGAGACAATTTGTACAGTCAAAGAGGTCACAGCCCTAATACTGAATGCCACTGTTTTTTTCTGTCTTGGATGCAAAAAGTTCATTTTGGCAAGTGATGTTTGATCGCAAATCCTCATTACTGACCACTTTTGCTACCCTGTTTGGCAGATATAGATTCCTGAGGATGCCATTTGGTATAAATTCTGCAAGTGAAGTCTTCCAGCATGCAATGGAGCAAATTTTTCAGGTTATCCTTGTGCCATAATAGTAGATGATTTATTGGTTGGAGGCAGTGGTGAAGCAGAGCATGACAGAAACCTTAAGAGAGTTCTAGACAGAGTATGTCAAGTAAACTTAAAGCTCAATCCTCTGAAGTGCAAACTCAGACTACCAGAAGTTACATATGTAGGTCATTTATTTACCACCACTGGCTTAAGACCAGACCCATCTTGGCCAACTCATATTGGTTGTTTTTGGCTACACATTGAACTGTTTCCAATATCAGGTACACTGAGGTGATTTATTTTGTTATACCAGTGTCAGAGAAACCTAGGTGTGGAGAAGGCTAGAGATTGTATTCCCATAATATGACTAGGGGTCAGCAATCAGATACAACTAAACAGTGCCACCTAAGAGAGACAGATGAAGAAAAGGAGGCACACATTTAAGTGACAATATAACTAAACATTTTCCAACAAGTTAAACCAAGCATGATGGAAAAGCAAAGTAAAGATAAAAAACAGGTTACCTAGGAATACATTTAGACAGCGTGACAGAACTGCAATTAAATATCCACTTATTGTGTATACTGATAGCACTTCAATGTAAGCAATATAGAAAAGTCTTCTCAAATAACAATTTACCAATAGATTTAAATATTTAGAGTAATAAAACAATTGAAGTTACACATTCAAGTGCTATGTATACTTTCAGAGTTTGCATCTAAGTACTATCTAAAATTTCTCTCACAGTTTGTCAGAAGATAGTGCCAAGATGCATTTAAGCTACTCAGATTTAAAAAAATACATAACATGCATCTAGATGGTCAGTAACATTTTACACACTTAGCAATGTCTCTTAAATAACTTGATTCTTAACAGTAACAATTATGACTCACACGCTCGCCGTGGATAAGAAGTATGAGATAATTTGGTGTACTGGCAGCATCAAGAA
Source organism: Protopterus annectens (assembly GCF_019279795.1). Classification (NCBI taxonomy): domain Eukaryota; kingdom Metazoa; phylum Chordata; order Ceratodontiformes; family Protopteridae; genus Protopterus; species Protopterus annectens. The sequence continues at coordinate 1,238,643,383 of NC_056737.1, read as the reverse complement.
GGAGAGCCATTTACCACTGGGTCAAATAGCTGAAAACATAAACAATCACCAAATAGTCTAGACTATGGGTATTACAAATACCACCAATGTAAATTAATAATGCAGTTAATGAAGTAAGATCATATACATCATACAAATAAGGCTTATCTTTTGTACCTGTGGAATGATTGGGACTGGCTGTGCAGGACATTGGATTGAAAGGGATTTAGGAGTGATTGTCACTTGGAATATACACTTGAGTTCAAACATAACCAGAAAATCAACAGCACTTCCTATATCAGCAGGAGAGTTCAAACATAAGCAAAGAATTAACAGCCCTTCCTGTGTCAACAGGAGTCAACCAGTCTGAGCATGTGCAGAGCTTAAAGAGGTCAGCACTACTGTGAATGAGCAGGTACTACATTATGTGCTTAAAATAAACCGGATCCAACTGCAAATAAATATATGAGAGAGTTTATATTTTGCAGATCTATGTGGTACTGATACAATGCATACAAAATGTATAAACACAAGGAAATCATCATATTAGACATTAGTTAAACAGTAGTGGGGAGCACAACCAGGAACTTTTGGATAATCAAACAGTATAAATTTAATTTAAATGTAAGATGATAACAATCCAGTAATCACAGAAGTAGTGAAGTAGATGGAATACATTAACCAATGAGGAGGGTCTGTCTCATACCAGTGTTATCTAAGTTCTGATATAAAAGCCTACCAGTAAATGGGGTTAGTGGATGTGTTCCAATTAAGTGACTAGATGTTACAACACATTAGGATGTAAGATGTGCTCAAAAGTACCTACTTAATAGCCACTGCATGTAGAGATGGTAAAAAATTATAAAATGCCTCTACCAATATAAACTGATATGTGCAGTACAGACAAGGCATTTAACAAGTATACTGACTGATACCCCAAGGTTTAGAATGGACTTGGAAGTCTGGTAGGGTCATCTGCAAATAAAGCATAGTGCTTACCATTCTATTTTCTTTTTCTGAAGAAAATGTTGGTGGAGCTTGCAAGAACAGCATGTCATACTGAAAGCAAATGTTTGTATGGTTTGCATAACCATGGGTCAGTTACATAGTTAGGTCCACTAGGAAAAGGCATAAGCAGAAATGTGAGTGAACCATAAACAGCTGGAAAGGCATGAAGGAAAAGGATGACTGGAACAAAGAAGAATGTTTTATCCTCATGAAGACCCCCAATGTTTCATCACGACCAAGACCTTGAATACTAAGGACTGATACCACAGCTGCTACAGAGTCACAAACTGACAACACTTCCTCCTGAACAGGGCAAGTTGCAATGAAAATGGGAAAGTCAGTGTACTTTTGGTACAAGGGAGTTGTAGTGGGGGGAAACCTAGAGGTAGTTCATAGGTTCATAGGATTATACTTGGCTATTGGCCTGGAGGCCCTTATAAGTCCAGCCAAGAATTTCGCCCATGTTCCCTCAAAGTCAGCAACTGTTTCCCCTGTCCAGCATAGTCAATAATAAAACATAAAAAGAAAAGTTCTCTATGTATAAACATGAGATATAAAAACAAAAGTACTGTATGTATAAATATGGAAAAATATTTATTGCTATTGTTTGATTGATAGGTTTGTACTACACTAACTGTCCTTGTGGGTTATTTCAAGCCTAGCCAATTACCTGGTATGAGAATCAAACCCTGCACCTTGTATCTGTAAGTCAAATACCTTAACCATTATAACCTCCCACCCCTTCAGGCTTTCCCTTTATTTACATCAAATACTTTCCCTTATTGATCAGCTTATAGGGTTGATCTCTCATCTGTAGTACAGAATTACCTTAATACATTGTATGATTGGGTTTAGGTAACAAATGACAATGATACCTTTTTCAGGCTGATGGCACATCATATTTGATTTTTTCACATAGTCATTTCCAACAAGTGGCTTGTTATGACACTGTGGCAGTACCTAGTATCTTGCACGTATTTCCATTTGACAGCCAGCATATCCATGTATTCGAGTGTAACCTTTGTGCGCATTAAAATTACTTATACTAGTCTGCGTTATTCACTCTTACAAAATTAGCTGACCACTCTTTACTCATCTAAATTTGAGGCAGCTGCCCACATGGGAGCTTGAGCTTAAATGTGGATGGCTACCTATACATCTAATTATTGTACTGCTCTGCCAGCAGAGTGTCCATCAATCACAAGAGCACCTGCTATATAAGTCATTTCTTAGCACTATGGAGACTGTGTTTCTGGTTAGAAGTCACCTACTTCTCAGCTTCCTATCTTTGCGTTAATACCTTTCATAACTTCTCATAAAATAACACTTTCTTTCTTTTACAAAAGCACTCGGATAAAGGAAGTATTGCAAATAAATATAATAAAATAAAGGAAATATGCAAAACAAATATATAAACCGTCAGAAATTACTTTTAAACACACACACACACACACACACACACGCACACACACACACACACACACAGAGACACACACACACACACACACACACACACACACACACACACACACACACACACACACACACACACACACACATGCACATATACACTCTCTTTCTCTGTCTCCATGCTTGTCTCATAATTCTTGCTCCTTGTCTTTAAAGTCTTGTACCTTGTCTTATATTCATGTAGCTACCCATCATTCATTTGCACACATATATATGATAACAAAGCACGTGAGCTGCAGAGTGGTATAATAAATGGTATAACATAATGATTTCTAGTATTCTTTACAGGTTTTACTGTGCATTTTTCTAGCATTATCAGCATATATGTAGAATCCATGGATTGCAAAACTAACATTTTAGATTTCTTATTTTGATAAGGACTCACTATTATTTTTGCAAGGCACATCTGCATGCCATTAGCTAAAACAAATACTATTAATAATAACTCCTAAGTTCATATTGTAAGCATGTGAATGGTGAGTTTCAGTACCGATTCAAGTAGCAGATATAAAGAATAGGGTGTTTTAAGAAAAAAAAAAAACTTTACATAATATCTTTATAGAGTTTGTGGGATTTAATGTTGTTCAAAAGATGCGTGCATAAAGGACAACATTCAGGTGACATTCAAACACAGAAGAATATAGAATACTTTTGAGAATAGACTTCACTATGTTTCATTACTGATTTTGTTTTGACAACACAGTCATGTACAGTACATTACAGTGTTCTTAATATTTTAGGAACTTTTCTTTCTTATGCCTTTACACATCTGAAGCAACTTTAAAATACACCCGCTTTGGCTGCAAGGAAGATTAGATATTTTCCGGTAGTGAGTCACTGTTCTGAAGTAGAAAAATAGAGGCTATCATTACAACAAGAATTCTACTGTTTAAATGCTTTTATTGAATGTGTCATTAGAAATACTTGGTAATTCTTTGTGAAATGTATTCCTTGTAGCCTCAAGCATTAATGCACAGCTCACTATGTAAAGCTGAAGATCTAAAACCCATTTAAGACAACAAAGTGCCATTTGATATCTTGGCTTTCTGTAGAACTGCTCTTCTTCCTGTCTTTGATGTATAAACAGTTTATTTAATCAATTATTGATCAAAGGTGTGGTATTCGTCTTATATTTTTAGTGAAACTAGATGACACTTCTTCTTTGCCTTAATTTAAAAGGGGCAGTTTTATACTAATAGAATGAAATACTTTACAGTTGTGATCCGGATGTGCTGAGACCAGATTTAGTATATAAAGTCCACACTTTATAAAAGATCACTGATTTCAATATGAAAGCAATGCAACTTTGAAAGCAAATTCATGTAAATTTGATTTGTTATGTAATAAAGGCATTCAGCAATTCTATATATCACTGCAGGTCTACACTACAGATAAGGCACTAAAACTCTCCTTAAGGAGAATTTCGTTTAAAGATTTTCTTTGAACTGTTACATGAGACAAAAGTACTACATTGAAGTAATTTGTGGCTTAATACAGCCGGGCAGCTGGACATTAGTTCTTCTCAAAATGTAATGCAGTTAGTATCATTTGGCAGTTATGAACAGTTAAAAAAAGAAAAATTACTTTGATATGTTACAACTGCTGTTAATTAGCAGGAATGAGCTCAGAGTGTAGGCAAGTGGTTGAATGTGAGATGATTTTCGTTTTAGTAACTGCATCAGTAATATACCAGGGATTGTCTTATCCCTCACCCTATTGTTACTCTTTTGAGAGTATTGCAATGGCATTATAAATTACATCCATTTCTTAAACAATTACTTTGACATAATTAGTAATTTTACATTTGATTTCCTGTTGGTGCCAATTTTATTAAACTTAGTATCTATGAAAGCCTTTACTACTGCTAATGCAATATAGAAAATTGTCAGAAAGCAGCTATAAGACAATACAACTTGCAGAGCCAATGAAATGAATTAACAAAGGTTAGATGTTGAACTGAATTTTAATATAACTTTATCTGAAATGGAAATTTCTGCTAGATCCATGTGCATTCTCGATGCATACTATTTTATCACCTGACTCAATCTTTAAATAGCAAGATCAGACAATATTCTATGTGGGTATTTTTATATAAACAAAAATATATTTCAAAAGCTATGTAAAATGATATGGCATTTACTATAGTTTACATATCAGTGCTGAAAAATGTGATTCTTTTTAGGGAGAGTAACTGTTTTGCTCTCTGCAGAATAATAATTAGCCAGTAAAGGTTAACACTAGAACACAGAGTATATTGTATTAGTTAGAAACAACAATACATGTTCCGTGATCAGACCAGAAGACGCTATTTAAGATGTTTCATAACATCTGAGAAAAGGCGCATTCCTTCAATGAATAAAGGAATAAGGTAGAAAATTGAAAAGAATGAATACAACAAAAAACATTGGGAAAAAGAGAGAATTTTATCTCAAGGGAATTCTTCTAAAAGAAATAGCCGGTACCATTTAAATACCTTCTTTTGCGGTTTGTACCAATGTTCCATAAAAAATTTATCCCTGCTTTAACAGATTTTTGCTTCTCTTTCCCCACTATTGTTAGACAAATTGAAGTGAGTACTCTGAAGGAGTGTGGCAGTGAAGTGAGAATTTATTTACCCATTCACTTCTAATATAGAGAGAATCTAGTCTCGCCGTTCAAAGGGTAGAGCAACAATACAAGTGACATTGGGTCATGCAGCACTTTACAGCTACCTGTGAGATAGAATTGTTCTCATTGCAGATAGGATATGAGTGAAGTGTCTTTTGTCATCAGTGTCTCTTATGATTGATAGCTCTATGGTCACATTGACTATGCCCTTTTTAAATAATTTATGATGTCATCACCACAGAACTGGTGCATAACCAGACTGTTATTCTTAACTTTATTTGTTAACTGTCTAGAACTTAATGTATTAAAGAGCATATACAGAGTAAATAAAAAGTGAGATATACTTCTAAAATAATGTTTAACTAAGCAGATAAGTTGTAGTGCTTAGAACTTTTTTTCTACCTTAGTCTGAAGTGCAGTGTTGTCAAAGACATGGCCTGAAGCAAGTTTACATTAATGAAATACCTGTACTGCATTATATTACCTAGTTGTTTAAGTGGCTTGAGAAAACAAAATAAATAGATATCCAAACAGCAAAATAGCAGTACAATTAAACATGTGCAATTCATTGTGAGATTAAATAAACAGACATATTGACTGTAATACAGGTGCTTATGTATCTATAGGCATTGAGTGATGGCTATATATTTATATTTTTTTAGGGGAATATATAGAGAGACAGAACAATAAAATGCTGGATGACTTTTACATTGTGTTGCATATACAATGCATTTCTAGCCATTAGTCTGTCTATATATCTGGAATCACTACATTCTGTTAACATACCATAATACTGGCAGCAAGAATGTCAACCACAAAAGGCTGACAATGTGAATGCAGACACTCAACTGAGCATGCTCGAGTAAAACCCTCATCGCATGCAACCAACAAAAAAACAAAATAACTTTATTTTTGTAAGGTGCAAGCTCTCTACACTGCACATGTGAGGGGCTGCACTTCCCAAACCCCTAATTATATATCTTAACTCCTAGATTGCACAATTGCCAGGGGAAAAGAATATTTCCACACCCCTGGATTGATTGTCGATCTAGCACAACTGTCAACCTGCTGCATATGTCAGCCTTTTGTAGTCAATATTCTTGCTGTTGACATTGTGGTGTGTTGACCTAGTGAGGTAGAACCATCCATCTATCTAGAGAGAGAGAGAGAGAGAGAGAGAGAGAGAGAAAGGGAGAGAGATGCAGAGAAAGCGGGAGAGACTGAAGTACAAGTCTTATAACTACTTGAAACTGCAATATATGAAAGATAGATAAGGAGGTACATATATGTTAGAGTTTAATATTTATTTCCTCACTGTTTACAAGTCCTGTCATATGACAGATTATTGCTCTGAATCATAAAACTTCAGTAGTTTAATAGTTTCAATAGTTTATCATCTGTTTCAAGTTGCATTGCTGCTTATCCATTTAGAAGTGCTCTCACATCTCTCCAATGAATACTTATTAGTAGAAGGAGATTATCCACATGTTACAGAGAAAATATTAATTGCTTCCCTGCACCATATATTCCAGTGTCACTTGATCAAATATCTCAATAAGTGCAGTATAACAGAAACATAGTTCCTACTGTACACGATTTGAGAGCTTAAAAGCGATGTGTCCTATGATGGTTCCTCAGTGCTTCTAGTTGCCTTGTTCATGGTCTTTTCTTTCTTAAAATGACAGCATCATAGTAATGTGAAGAGGGTTAATATTTGTGTTTGTTTAATTTTTCATGTGCATATTATGCTTTGACAACTGTGGATGTTGTCTATAATATGCTCATATATTGTGACATGTAACCTGACCTGCAACTGCTGTGCTGTATTGTTTCACATTACGAAGTATTATTTTTTTATATTATTTATTTATTTACATTTGATAGTGTCTGACTGGGCCAGTAGCCCATTTTCAGTGGAGACCGAGAGAGAAAAGCTACAAAAAGTTACATAATTACAAGCAATGCAAAACAGAACTTTAAAATTTACATATAGTTAAACAGATTAAAAAAATTACATGCAAATAAACAGAAAAAAATCAGGATATAACTGTATTTCAAAAGTAATGAACATCAAATTAGGAATCAGAAAGATTTTTCTTGTATATGAATAAATATTAATATAACATAGGAAGGTAGAACTCAATATTGCCAAGATAACAAGAGGCTAAAAGAGAGAAAGTGTTAGTAGACAGTGAAGGAGGGTAAGTATAACTTACCTGAGGAAATACAGGAGAATAACCAATGATTTGAGAAATATTCTTTTAGGAGCCGTTTGAAGTTATGGGTATCAGGATGGAGAGAATATGCTGGGGAAGAGACATCCAGGATTTAGCTATTGTATGGCTGTATAAGGAGTCACTGTGAAAGTTATGTGTTTTGATTACTTTGAACAATAATTTATCAGCTGACCTGAGTGAACTGAGGTTAGTGTAGGGTTGAACAAGATCTGAGCTGGATAGTTGTCAGTTTTATGGATGACTGAATGGGCAACTATTAGTTGATTGAGAAATAGTAAGTAAGGGAGTTCAATACAGTTTAGATGCCGAAAGTCAGTGTAATGGTGTGATCTTTGAGGCTGGTTTGAGGTGAATTTGGCTATTTTATTATAGCAAGATTTGAGGTTATTCAAATCTTATTTGCAGAGGTTGGTGAATGTTAGGGAACAGTAAAGAAAGGTAGATGAAAGGTGTGTTCTAGCTGCTGTAATTCTGGCATGATTGGTGAGATAGGGTTTAGCCCATAAAAAGCACCAAGTTTTACATGGACTTTTTAAATTTTAATGCTATGTGTTTATCAGACTTCATGCCATTGGCAAGAGTTACAGTTTTGTTTGTTCTACAGGTTCTATTTTTGTGCCACTGGAGGAAAAAATGGAGAGAGGTGATTTGGTTATTTTTATAGATGTATTGGTAAAGACCATAAGCTTGTTTTTGTTGGGGGTTTAATATGAGTTGATGGTCCGATAAGTAGTTTTCAATGTTTTGGAGGGCAACCTGTTTTTTTTCTTGAAGATCTTTCATAGTGAGGATAGAGCAGATGAGGGAGGAATCATCAGCGTATTGAATGATTGAGGCAGATTTGGTGGTGGAACTGAGTTCATTGGTAAAAATAATGAAAAGTATAGGGCCAAGGATGGAGCCTTGTGAGACACCAACAGTGACAGGTAGTTGGGGGGAGAGTTTATTATCCCATAAGGTGGCTTGTTTATAGTTGGAGAAATAGCTATGACACCAGCTTAGAGATTCAGGGTTGAAACTGAAAGAGACAAAGTTTACTGAGAAGTATTTGAGAAGTATTTGATGTGATGCAATGTCAAAGGCTTTTGACATATCAAGGAAGATGGCAGAGACAAGTTGGCTTTTGTTTTTCAGGTGATTTATGGTATTGGTGAAACTTATACGAGCTGTATTAGTAATATGTATGGGTCAAAAGCCATGTTGAATATTAGATAATAGGTTGTTCTTAAGGAAGTAGTCTAGTATTTCTTTGTGTATACACTTTTCTATAATTTTGGCTAGTGGGAGAGAACGGCTATAGGTCTATACTTTGAAACATCATTGGAGGGGCCACCTTTGTGAAGGGCTATGAGATGGGGTATTTTCCAGAGGAGAGGTACATACTGTTCAAAGACAGAACAGTTTATTAGGATAGATATAGGGAAAGAGATTAGTGTAGCAGCTAGTCTTTGATAGTCAACCAGTAGCTGATCTGCAGCTAGATTACATGGTTTTAATTTACCTAGCTAGCTATCTACCTAGTTACCTTGCAACTATTTTAGGTACAATTATGCAGAAATATTATCTGCACCACACCTACTGATTTCATCCCTCACTGTAGTGTAAATAACTGGAGTAGATATTGATATGATATTTTGTGATTTCTTTTGGAGCAGAACAGAAATCCATTTCTCTGCTACTCTCACATTCATTAGGGTACTTTACCTTGACATTCTATGAAAACATTTAACTCACATGTTGTTTTGTTGTAGATACCGGGCTCACATTTGACAGCCTTCGTGTTCATTACAGTTCACCTTCCATCGGATTTTGAGTCTCATGGGTCAATGCAGGTTAACATGCACAGTGTATCCATAATGGTATATACAAAAAATTATTTTAAATAAAGGGATACACAACATTTATCAGTATGACCACCTTATGGCAATTTGCAGTGTACCAGGAAACAGAAATTAATTACACTTAAATATCAGTAGATTGGTAGTTAACACACTCATTTGTGATACCAGGAAATTTAGAAGGCTGTGGTTTTATCACCATAGCATGTGCTAGTTAATATTCATGCTTCACTACAGAAAGTATAGTGCTACATAAAGTTACATTGTAATCCTTGAGATGATACATTAAATCTAGTCCCCAACTGCATGACATGGTAGTAGCACAGACAGATGTAAATGCTCATAACCTCTAAAATAACAATTCACAAAATCAATAAAAGAGGGGGAAAATCACAAATAATCAAATAAGCTTATGATTACTAAAACTAGAAGGAAAAAAAAGGACTGATATTTATACAAGTAAAACAGATTGACCCAATTGCCATTAAAGAAAAATATTATTTCCCACTATCTAAACATAATTGTAGAAACACATCCATTCCCTCCTGAACAACCATGTACAAGTTAGGTTAATAAAAGAAAAACTGCCACTGCTCATCAAAGGACAAAAGAAGAAGTTCTAAAATTCTTTGCAGAGTATGATGGGTTAAGTCATTCCCATGTCTGAAAAGTAAACAGTTTCCATTTCACATTCTGCATAATATAAGAAATAATAAATAATGTGTGCACAAAACAAAATCACACCAAACCTGTAATTGTAACCACTTGATTAAAAAAGAACAACATTGAGATTGCTACAATTAAATCTAGGCCATGCCATAACATTGTCATATTAAAAGGAAGTTACTGTGACTGTAGCAAGAAATTTCCCAGAGATATAATCATCACCATAAACAACTGATTTTTGTTCAAAACACAAACAGAAGTAATTATGGAAGAGAGCAAGTACAGTACACCCACATTTCAGAGTACACACTCACATATCTAAACATGCTCTGAGATTGCTCAGCTTTCAGGGTAAGTGGGACATTTCCTAACCTCAAAGCTCTAGAGTTTCAGATTAGTAATGCCACAATATGTGAATAAAACAGATTTGCCTTGTATGCTGCTATTCCAAACTAAGTCTTTAGATAAGAACCCACACATATCTCTCTATCGTAGCATATAACCCAAAAATTTAACATTGAAATATTAGTAGCTCATGACACACTTTCTTGCTGTCTCGGGCTAGATTTATCACTATCCAATCTCCCATGTCTATATAGGCCTCCAAAAACCTGACCATATAAAACTGTATATCCCTACCAGAATCTAGGCTCTAACCTTAAAGCTCCCACCCAGTTCCCAACCTGAGTCCACACTTCCTTAACCTAAAACACAACTCCCCCAGCCTAGACTTAAAGTTTTTGATTACTCCCTAAACATAAAACTCCAAGCCTCCATCATAAACATAAATTCCACAATCACCCTATAACTATAGAACTCCCCCACTCTATACATTTTAAACTAACTTACTTCCCCCCAATCCCCTTCTACTCCATAAAAGTAAAACTCCCCTTCCCACTCCATAAAGCTAAAGCCTCCTTCCTAGTAACTATCCCTAAAATCCCTTGCCACTCCATTACCCTAAAACTTCTTTCCATTTCCTTCTCCATGAGTGCTTGCCCAAACTCATATTCAAGTTCAAACAACAGCAGCCAACATGAGCTATAAGACACACAATCCCTGGCTTTGATACAGTGATTTTTGAATATTTGTTACCCTCTCTCTCTCTCTTTCTCTCTATCTATCTATCTATCTATATATATATATATATATATATATATATATGTATGGATCTACTTCGAACACTCAAAGTTTCAAAACTTCTAACTTCAAACGGCCAAGACCAGAAGATCAAAGTTTTGAAACATCGAAAATGAAATAAAAAATAAAAATAAAAACATTTTTTTTTACATTTTTGTTTTCACCCCTGCACCACCTGCTAAATATATATAGCAACTCCGAGATCACACTACAGTGAGGAAAATGGTAAATACCCATCCATGCTTTACATCGATCTCCATTCAAAACATTCGAAGTTTCAAAACTTCGATCTTATGGTCTCTGCCATTTGAAGTTCAAAGTTTTGAAACTTCAAGCTTCTGAAAGGGATCTCTCTCTCTCTCTCTCTCTCTCTCTATATATATATATATATATATATATATATATATATATATATATATATATATATATATATATACACACATATATATATATATATATATATATATATAAATATACATGTATAAATATATATAAATATATATTTATAAATATATATATATATAGATGTATATATATATATATATATATACATATATATATATATATATATATATATATATATATATATATATTATATTATGGATAGGTATGACTAAATATTCCTCTTATGTCTTTCACAGTGGCAGATGAGCAGGCTGTGAACCAGGAAGCCCATGTCTGTAGATTGCAGTGGTTGCGACACGAGGCAGGTTAGTAATACTCTTGCATGTACTGTCATAGGAAATGAATCTAAAAGTAGTAGAAAGTTAATCGCCTGTATAAAACCTGTATTGTTTAATGCATGTACTGCATACACCAGAGAATATGGCAAGAAGAGTCTCATATAGGTTGTATGTAAATAAAAGCATAATAGCCTGACAATAAAGGTCTAACTGCTGGACTGCATGTGTTTACTCTAGTATTATACGTTAATGTAAAGTTGCAATCTCTTAATAGTACTGTTGTATTAAGCACTGTTACTGACACTGTGCTACATAAATAAAATGTGTAGGAATGTCTGTATATGACTGTTGTAATCTCAAGAGGTTATATAGTACAACTGAGAGAGACTTAGACAGAAAACAGTGAAAAGACAGACAACAAAATCCAAATAGCACAGGCAACTGAGATGTGAACTATTGTATTTTTACCACACACAGCCATGATTCAAATCCTGGGAATGGTAGTAGGCTGTATGCAGAATCATACCCCACAACTATACAGATATGTCCAGAATGTCCAGTTAATTGGTCCATATCTGCAGCCTGTCACCCTGTCCCCCTGGCAAATCAGTGGGATGATCCCAGACATTTAGACAGCAAATAAGAAATACAACTGATTGTTAGACACCTATAAGAACAAACCTGTCACTCTAGCAACTCCCCAAAATGTTATGAGATTAATAAATCAAGTGTGTCCCATCTCCACCCCCATGTTGTGAAGCTGTGTCCAGAGTGTGTGCAATAACAGAGTGAGATGTATGTGCATAATACTAATGTGGAATCTGGTAATATGTGTGGCAACATTCAGGTAGTGATAAAAAACATTGCCCCCAGAGGTCTGTCAGATATGAAAACTGTGCCTAGAAATAAAAGATTGATATCCTGTACTGCTACTTTTTACTCTGGTATTGTATGGCATCGTTAGTGTTGCAGTTGCTCTGAATAATAAAGTATTATTCATCACTGTCACCCACATTGTGCTACATAATAAAACAGTCTAGGAAATCTTGTATAAGAGTGTTGTAATTACAAGGTTAGATTGTAAAACCACAGGAGACTTATAGACAGAAATCAGAGAAGAGATACACAGCAATAGATATATAGCACACTCAACTGTGATGGACACTGGTTTATTTTAGCAGACACAGCCATGGTCCAAATCCTGGGAGTGGTAGTAAGCTGTATGCAGAATCATACCTAACAAGTGTCCAGAATTGTGCAGAATGTCCAGTTAATCGTCCCATATCTGCCAGCTGTTACCCTGTCCCCCTGGCATATCAGCATGCTAATCTCTGACATGTAGGCAGCATTTCATGTCATATAACTGACTGTCAGGCTGGTACCTGTTTGGAAAATGCCAATGAAAACAAACCTGTCATTTTACAACTCACCAAAGGTTTAAGAGGGCAATAGTCAAAATATGTCCTGGTTCACCTGCATGTGGTCAAGACATCTCCTGAGTTTGTGCAATAAGAGGTGGACAGGTATGTGCATAACATCAACCTGGAATCTGGGAATATGTGTAGAAACAGGTAGTGTTACAAACAATACCTCAAAACAGGTGTATACTGCAGGTAAAACTCAGTTCATGTATACAGTTGCCTACATCAATACCACTGTCCAAACTAAGGTCATAGGGTACTGTACTAATACCTGCAATGTACAGATCACAGCACTGACTAGGAAAGTATTGAGAACTACAGGAATATACTAGTTGTTAATTGACATATTTCTCTCCTCCCACCATATCTGCAACAATAAACTAAATACACAACTCAATTGGTATGTGCTCCATTAAATCTAGTGTTGGGACATATGTCCTATTGTTTGATAAATATTAAAATTTGTTTCTATGCATGTTCCATGTTGAAATACTCCCATGTTGATGGTATACTGCCATCAGTGTACCTGCATCCTGTTGTAATGGCCACTATGGTTCCATATATGCATGTGTTCTGTTTGCTATGCAACTGTTCCATATCTGGTGTTTTCAATTAATGGGAATATCTATGCATGCTGTTATACCTAATACTGGAATGTGTTGACTATTACTAACCCACATATGTTGTAAAACTGAAACACAATAGCACGTTTGGGAAGGCCGGTCAAAGTGGACCCACCTGTCCCACCTCATCTGGCCGTGCACTGGGCACCAGCACATCTGGGGCCCACCCCGGGATCTCCTCATCTGCTGGTCCTGCACCAGCTTCGGATGGAACTGCCTCAGGGGGTGGGGCTCGTTCCCCCACGAGTGGGTGTGGACAGGACACTGTCATCCATCACCAGGTCCGGGGTGTGGTGTGTAGCAAGCGCCGCAGGGAGTTTGGAGATCTGCTGTGCCAACATGAGGGCTGTGTGTCACAACTAGAGGGTTGGCCTGGCCCTCCTACTCAGCCCCCAGCACAGCCACCTTAGGGGCTGTGAAGGTGCAGTGGTGACTGCCCATGAGAGGGGACCTCAGTCCCACTGTATCCACTAGGGGGCTCATAGGCTTCTGATTTCCAAACACCCCTCCCCATCAAGGTGTTTACCCCCCACATGTGTCATATACCACCCTTATATGCTGTCTTGTCTGTCTTGTCTGTTATCCTTCTCAACCTACCTCCCCAAATATATCTACTACCCCCCCAAACATCCCACTGTCACCTGAAAAAAAAAAGGGCAATCTGTTCCCAAAAAAAAAAATCTCGTCTCATACATAGCTGTCCATTTCACACACATGTCCACGGGACACATGTAAACTGGTCTAATTGGCTTAACTACATATTATTGTTGTCCTCACCCCCCTCTCATGGGTTTGAGTGTCTAAATCTATCTCAATTTTCATTGTATATGCACAGCTGTTACTGTAGAAAAAATGGGCAGCTATGGACCTTCCCTACACCCATCCTGCACATCCATAGCTATTTTCCCTACTGTCTTTCCCTCTTTGTGCCCCTTTTTCACCACTTTCCTATCAACCCGTTTTCATTTCTTTTAAAGAAATTAGCACGGGGGTAAGCGGGATTAAGCACTTTTAAGCAGCAGTAAGCAGGTTTAAGCTTGTTTGCATGAGGGTAAGCAATGCCTACACAGGTTAAGCAATTGAGAAGCTAAATCAGTATAAGAAACTGTAACCGGAAGTTAGCAGTACTTACCTCTGTGCAAACCCACACAAACCCACTTACAACTGCTTAAAAGTGCCTTAATCACTCTGTATCGAATGGCCCTTGTTCTGCCCAGCAACAAAATAAACAGCCTCTAAAAGGCTCAAACGCAGGACCTTGCACACCATAGCCAAAGTGATTTACCACTAAGCCATGGCAGACACACATAACCCTGCTGTTTTCACAAACATATCATCCAGCACAGTCATTCAACAGTACAGGAAATTTATTTATACATGTAGATTGTGTGTGCGTGTGTGTGTGTGTGTGTGTGTGTGTGTGTGTGTGTGTGTGTGTGTGTGTGTATATTTATACCTCTCTCTCTCTCTCTATATATATATATATATATATATATATATATATATATATATATATATATATATATATATATATATATATATATATATATATATATATATATATATATATATATATATATATATATATATATATATATATATATATATATATATATATATATATATATATATATATATATATATATATATATATATATATATATATATATATATATATATATATATATATATATATATATATATATATATATATATATATCTTCTTCTTCTTTTCTTTTCCGTTAGGGTCGCCACAGCGGATCACCTGTCTGCTCATGATATATATATATATATACACACATATGCATACATATATAGATATATATGTCTACATATATATGTCTATATAGTCTATATACATATATATATATATATATATATATATATATATATATGTAGATTCACTTCATAATCTCGAAATACTGAAGTATCGAATTTCAGTATCTCGAGACCATGAAACTGAATCCACAAAACACCGAAACAACAAAATCCCGAACCCAAAACCATGAAATTCAGCACACCGAACAAATCGCACACACTACACCATACATACACCACGACACCCACATCTCAACAAAAACAAACAAAACTATACACATACACAACTCATACACACATAAGCAGGGAGGCAAGTTCCCCTGCACCCCCCACCCCCCTACTTATATATAATAACTCCGAGATCGCACAAACAGGAAACAAAAGCAAACTCACACAAGCACATTCTCCAGTCCCTCACACACACATCAAACATATCAGCACACTCACATACACTCTAACTCCCACTCAAAACCCTTACAAAACACTCACTTACCTGACATAACACCTAGATCCAAACACGGCACCATGCACCATCAACACACAATGCCGAACATTACGTAGCTTAAGGCCATAACCGCGAATATGAGATATTTGAATTTGTGATTATGAACTTTCGCTATTGTAAACATTCGGCTTTATAGTCTTGAGATACTGAAATTCGACATTTCAGTATTTCGAGATTATATATATATATATATATATATATATATATATATATATATATATATATATATATATATATATATATATATATATATATATATATATATATATACATATATATATATATATATATATGTATATATCAAAATATATATATATATATATATATATATATATATATCAAAACATATATATATATATGTATATATATATATATATACATATATATGTAAGCATATATATATATATATATGTGTGTGTGTGTGTGTGTGTGTTTATGTATATACAGATGTATATGTATATATATATATATATATATATATATATATATATATATATATATATATGTAGATATACAAGAGAACATAACAAATACATATATGACCAAAGGCACCGTTAATGGGGGTGAGGGGGCCCAAGCTAAATACGTCTTGTAAGTATTGATATCACCCCTCCCCCACAGCAAACAGATTTGCCTTGCAATACAATACCAACTGTTGCAAGTCCCATAACCAGGACCCAAAATAACATGGGCACAAGATGTTAATAGTAATCCATCCCACCTGTACGATGTCAGGATGGTATCAATACCATATCATGCAGTACACACTGGCTACCATAGGGAATGTACAGTGTGGAAGCAATAAACATTCAAGATACATATACACACACATATATGCATATATATATATATATATATATATATATATATATATATATATATATATGTAGATATCTAACTATATATATATATATATATATATATATATATATATATGTGTATATATATATATATATATATAGGAAAATACATCATATTTAGATGATGCAGACCATACTGAACAGCCAGTATTTCTACAGTTGCCACCTTATCTAATGGGCAGTGTATGAGTCACCCATACAAAATACAATTGTTATCTGAAACACATACCCAGAGAGAAGTCAAAGGATATGACATCACACACAGGTTTGCATACATAAGAAAGTTTTATTTGTGTACTATTACAGTTGTATATGCCATGTCATATAGCTGTTTAGACTTTGAAATACATACAAACAGATTCATGCAACTCTCAAGCAGATCATTTAATACAGTTGTCCAAAAGCATAACATATGTTGTTGTCCAGGCCAAGACCTTCAAGTAGTACAACAGTAAAGACAGACTGGGATACACAATAACAATCAATCAACAGTAAGTAATGCAGATGTATAGTCCAGCAGCCTCGAACTACACTCTGTACACAATCCCTAGGGGGAAAAGACCTAATTTGACACAATGGGATGTATCTGTTACATAACAATGTATGACTTAAAACATTACAATCACACTGACAAACAGATCAGTCAGCATGGCAGTAAGCAGTAGGCCAGCAATGTTCCCAAGGTGACATGTATAGTAATGTACAGCCATATACCATAAGGCAGTTTACTACTGATATCCTTCACATGTTGTAACAGCCTAGGGTTTTTATGGTGCATACCCCCCCATAGACTGACTTACTGGACCATATAATACTGTTACATACACTGACCTCTGGCTGCAGAAGAGCACACATGTTTTGTGCAGATGAAGCCTACACACACACACACATATATATATATATATATATATATATATATATATATATATATATATATATATATATATATACATATAGATATAGATATAGATATATGGACCCAACCCCACAATATGTGTGGGGTCACAACAGCACTGGAATGATGGCAGGAATGGAAGCATGACATACTCACAGGCCACTGCATAATGACCTCTTACTGCATGTCATATGGACAAAGCCTGGCATGTAGGTGGAGGCAAGAGGCCAGAACACAGGCCTATATGTGACGTAGTGTTGTTATACACTGAGCAAGTTGATGGTGTTACAGGATAGTCTGCAACATACCCTTAATCAGGAATATGAAGTCAGAAACACAAATGGATGTAGCCATGTACTGATAGCACTCAACACACATACTGCCAGTGATATATCTGACATAAGACCTGTGTGGTGGACAGACAAAACATAACAGGCACACCTCTGGCCATCATGTGGATAGGCCCACAGTTGAGAGCTATGCAGACAGACTGCATTCCATGTTAAACTAGTATGTACACACAAACCCTGTAACACTGGTGCTATACAGTGCATATAACAACACTACTCACACTCTGTAGTTCTGGAACCTTATACAAATATGCAGTTGGCCTGAGTCTGCAAGACCTCTTGTAAGAGGTATTGCTACCTGCTGTCTGTAACACTGCTTCCCACACACAGGAAGGATGTCCACCACATAGTAAAGGTAAAGGGACCACACCCACATGATGTAGGAATTTATAGTAGTGGGTTGGCATGACAGTGGTAATTGGAAGTACTACACAGCATGCTACATGCAGGTAGCAAGTGTGGGACACTGATTGGTGCAGAGGCCATCACCTGATCATGTGCATCACCCACAAAATCCATGCTGCAATCTATTCAAAGCAGCTCAATCCATTTACTGGAGACAGAATGAGACAGAGAGTGAGTGAGAGAAAGAAAGAAAGAAGGAAAGAAAGAAAGAAAGCTAAAGTCCAAGCCAAAAGTAAAAAAAAAAAAAAAAAAAACAACACAAATAAAAAATCCAAGCAAACTATCCGGAACAGACACCATTCCCACAACAGGTATGTGAAGTATATATGCATGTAATTGAATGTAGTACTTGGTCCATAATAATGAGATAGATGATGTGGAATAATTTATATGTGCCATCAGGTTTTCTTGTTGTAATGATGCCTAACTGAACAACTGCTATGGAAAATAGTGTTTGTCCCTGGGGGTAGTGGGCCATACCCGTCAACTGTGCATTGCAGCACTGACTGACAAGATGTAGCCCATCATAGTGTGTGTTGTATAATGAAAGACGTATATTACTATAGCCAATAGCTGCTGGTGGAGGTAATGCCATAATGATGAACATGTGGGTTCCAGAGCCCACCACTTGCAGGACTCTCAAGTAAATGTGTAATGTAGCATGCTGAAATGACTTAGGTTTGTAATAGACTTACCTGCAATCTGTCCCTATATATACCTCCTAATGTTAGGCTGTGTCCATATGTGGCACCTGTCTGTGTTGTAGCAAAGCAGAACACTGCAGCTGTGCAGGAAAGAGAGTTAGAGATTGTGTACCTGATGTCTGAATGTACCCCATATATATATATATATATATATATATATATATATATATATATATATATATATATATATACAGGTATGTATATTTGTGTATATATATATATATATATATATATGTGTGTGTGTGTGTGTGTGTGTGTGTGTGTGTGTGTGTGTGTGTTCATAGTTTCATAGGTAGGTACAAGGCTATCTGCCTGAGGGAATTTGTAAGCCTAGCCAGAATGTGTCGGCTTTTGCCGCCCAATGATTAATTAACTGATCCTCTGTCAATGAGAGCCAATAAAGTGATCCCAGGGGTGTATTTTCTGTTACCCATCCACTCGTCAAGGTTTCTCTTGAAGAGTGTTAGTGAGGGGCTCTGCCTAATGTAGTTTGGAATTTTGTTCCAAAGCATGGGGAGTCTCAATGACAGGAATCTATCCCTCCAGCATGTTCTATTTATTGTTATGGCGAGGTTTAGCTCACTAGACCGCATGGCTCGCAGTGACTTGAATTTCTTTAGGTGGAGCATGTCCATCAATTCTGAGTTGGACATGGCTTTGTAAGTCAGGCAGAGATCACCCCTGAGTAAGCGATATGCCACTGAGTACAGCCGAAGTGTTTTCAGTCGGGCTGCATAGGACATATGTTTGAGGCCAGTAATCCACTTGGCAAGGTACTTTTGTGGTATCTCCAGCTGTTGGAAGTGTCTTGTGAGGTACATCCCAAATGGGGCAATGTACTCTATGAAGGGTCTGATGAGTGACGGGTAGAGGAGCACTATAACCTCTTTATTTTTAGATGCGAACCCTTTAGTAATTAGATGGGCCACATAGAAGGATCTCCTAACTACTTTGACAACATGATTGTCAAAAGAGAGATTACTATCTACCTTGGTCCCCAGATCTCTTATTACCTCTTCTGTATTAAGGGGCCTGCCACTTATGTGGCAGTTTGTGGGTGTTTTGTTTTTCCCCAAACGGGATGACTATGCATTTTTTGGCAATTAGCTTGAAGCCATGACTTTGACACCAGGTGTCCATCTCAGTAAGACCTTTTTGGAGGATGTCCGTTTCAGCTGGAGAGTCAGTTATGGCTCCCAGTTTGCAGTCATCTGCGAACTGGGTTAGCCATAGTCCTCCTGTGTTTGCCTGTACTTCTGAGAAGTATATGCCAAACAGTAGGGGTCCCAGAACCAAGCCTTGCGGGACACCACTTCTGACTGGTTTAGAGTTGGACCTGGAGCCCGCTATTCTTACCGTGTGAGTTCTGTCTGTAAGCCAGTTGGCAACCCATCTCATGATGTAGGGGTTTATGTTCAGGCTGGTGAGTTTTTCTGTAATACCCGAGTGGGGACTGGTGTCGAAAGCCTTGGTAAGGTCAAGGTAGGCTGTGTGTACAACCTTTCCCTCATCTATGGCCTTGGTGACTGTCTTGAAGAAGTCAACCAGGTTTAGTAGGTGTGATCTGCACTTAACAAAGCTGAACTGGGTCAAGTCAGATGTTTGGAGGTTCCCAGTGTCTTTGTTAATGAGTTCCATGATGATGAGCTCCATAGCCTTGAAGACCAGGCTAGTCAGGCTTATGAGGCGATAGTTACCAGGATCAGTTATGGCTCCTCCTTTGTGGAGTGAAATAACCATTGCTGTGTGCCATTCTATGGGCACGTAGCCTGTGGAGAGGATGAGGTTGAACAGCTTGTTTAGGTGGGGGGTTAGTTCGTTCTGTAGTTCGTGCAAGATGCAGCCTGGGACACCATCTGGCCCCATTTATGCTGTGTTTTTGGCTTTTGAAAGGGCTATTTTCACCTGTTTGTCTGTTATTTCCAGGGCACTACACTTTACTGGTATTGTTGTGGACCATTTTGGGGGTGAGTGTGGGGGTGAAGTTTGCACTGAATCTATGCCAGGATATTGTCAATATCAGTAGGTTTAGTATATTTTGTGTTATTTTGCACTAGTTCAGTGCATATCTGCGAGTTGCACTTAGATTCTTAACATAGCTAAAGAAGGCATTGCGGTTATCTTTTGAATCCTTGGATATTTTTCTTTCGAAGTTAGCCTTGGATGATTTTATGAGGTACCTTAGCTTCTTACTGGTACTGATCAGGGATGTCTTTCCTTCTTGGGATTTGCTTCTTTTTCTGAACTAGTTTCCTCCTTCTATTGTATATCCTGTTTATGGCAGGGGTCCACCAGACTGGTTTCCTTCTCTTGAAGGAGTGAGTCTTGGTTTTGCTAGGGATGGCATGATCCAAGCATCCTTGTAGGTGCTCATAGAGTGCATTTGTAAAGGTTTCTGCATCTTGGGCAGCATTATCCTTTAGCGTGGGGGCTGTGAAACTTACCGCCTTTGTCTTAAGTAAGGTGAAGTTTTCTTTAAAAAAGTTTTTTACTGTGGTTTCCTTAGTTGGAGTGGTGGTGGGGTGTGGACATTCAGAGTGATTAGTACACCTGTCGCCCATGTTTGTGATGACCAGGTCCAATATGTTTTCACCTCTGGTAGGGGAGTTTACCAGCTGATCCAGGGCATTTGAGTTGATGAATTCCAGGATGACATACATGCGTACACACATATATATATATATATATATATATATATATATATATATATATATATATATATATATATGGGTCTACTGCTTTTCATCGAATACCACATATTCAAAAAAGAGCAGTAGACCTCTCAGTTATGCGAAAGTGCACTTATTGGAAAAGTGCACTTTCATGAACTCAGCTTCTACGAATGGATCACACCACAGTGGAGGACAGCAGGAAAACGTGCTATGCCCTCCACTGTGGTGCAGTAGTCACAGACCTTAGGGTTAGGGCGCGGGTCATGGTAAGGGGATTGCCCTACTAGCTATGCCCTTACCATGACCCTGCGCCCTAACCCTAAGGTCCATAACAACTGCACTAAACATTACTAGTACCCCCTTCGCTGAAGCGGGTTTCGCGAAAGTGGACTTTCGATTAAGTGCACTTTTGCGTAACCCAGGGTCTACTGTGTGAGTTCGAAGAAGAGTATTTTCAAACTTATACAGTAGACCCATATATATATATATAGGTTCATAGGTTCATAGGTAGGTACTAGGATATCGGCCCAAGGGCCTACGTAAGCCTGGACAACAAGGTTCCCTGGCTTACGCCACCCAGGAAAGTTATTTTCCTGTGCCACTGTCGAGCAGAGGCACAGAAGTGATCCCCGGGGTGTATTTCCTATTTCCCATCCACTAATCAAGATTTTTCTTGAAGAGTGCTAATGAAGAACTTTGCTTGACATAGATGGGTAGCCTGTTCCAGAGTATGGGAAGTCTCTGGGACAGGAAACTATCTCTAAAGCATGTCCTGTTTATTGTGGTGACAAGGTTTAGGTCCCTAGAGTGTGTAGCTCGGAGGGATTGGGATTTCGTTAGGTGTAGCATGTCCAACAGCTCTGGGTATGTTAGGCAGAGATCACCTCGGAGTAGGCGAAATGCTACGGAATAAAGCTGGAGTTTTTTGAGGTGGTCAGTGTAGGGCATTTGTTTGAGGCCAGTAATCCTCTTTGTGAGGTACTTCTGTGGCCTTTCCAGTTGCTGCAGATGCCTTGTGAGGTACATTCCAAGAGGGGCATTGTACTCTATAATGGGTCTAATGAGTGTCGAGTAGAGGGGAACAATGACCTCTTTATTCCTGGATGAGAACCCTTTTATGATGAGGTGTGCCATGTAGAAGGACTTCCTGACTACTGTGGCAATGTGACTATCAAAGGAGACACTACTGTCCACCTGGGTGTCAAGGTCTCTTATGATGCATTCGGTGTTAAGTAGATTGCTGCGTATGTGGTAGTTCATGGGTACAGAGTTTTTACCAAAGGGGATGACACTGCACTTTTTGGCATTGAGCTTGAGGTCATGGCTCTGACACCAGGCATCTGTCTCAGCAAGGCACTTCTGTAGGATGTCCACATCATTTGGGGACTTGGCTATGGCTCGTAGTTTGCAGTCATCTGTGAACTTTGTTAGCCAGAGGCCTTCTGTATTAGCCTTTACTTCATAGAAGTAGATACCAAACAGGAGAGGTCCCAGGAAGGACCCCTGTGGTACTCCACTTGTCACTGCTTTGAGGTCAGACTTGGAGTCTGCAACTTTTAGAGTGTGGGTTGTGTCAGTGAGCCAGTTGGCAACCCATCTTGTGATTTAGGGATTTATACCTAGTATAGTGAGTTTAGCAATAATTCCAGAATGAGGGATGGTGTCAAAAGCCTCGGCGAGCTCAAGATAGGCTGTGTGAACCACCTTACCCTCATCTACGGTTTTACTGTTTTGAACATTGTAGGTTCATAGGTTAGTACTAGGCTAACTGCCCCTGCGAGTCATTGTAAGCCTAGCCAATTATCCCTTATGAGACTCAAACCCTGAACCTTGTGTTTGTAAGATGAACACCTTAACCATTAGGCCACCCTCCCAACCCAATATATATATATAGATATATATATAGATATATATATATATATATATATATATATATATATATATATATATATGTATATGTATATATACACACATGTATGTCTACAGATATACAGACACCTATATGTATATATATATATATATATATATATATATATATATATATATATATATGTGTGTGTGTGTGTGTGTGTGTGTGTGTGTGTGTGTGTATGTCTACATATATACAAACACACACACACATATGTATATAAATACATGTCCCCTATTTTTGCTTCACAGTGCTGCATGCTATGTGTGAGGGAACATCACACATATCAATACACACACATTATCTATAGATATATATATATATATATATATATATATATATATATATATATATATATATATATATATATATATAAAGCAGTAAGTGTCTGCAAAATGGACGGTTATGTCACGTGTGTACTCCTTGTTGGGACCACATTGCCCTTGTCTGTGAAGGTGGGATTGGGAATTTGGGGAAGGATAGCAGGTATATTTGTGAGGTGGGTTGGGTTGGTAAATAGAGAAGATAGCCTACAGAGGTGGTATATGACACGTACGGTGGGTAAACCCCATGGATGGTGAGTTTCACCTGCGATGTGGAAGCCCCATGAGCCCCCATATGGAAACAATGGGAACAAGGCTCCCACCTATTGCCAGTCACAACAGCAGCTTCATGGCCCTGAAGGTGCCTGGGCTGGAGGCTGAGCAGGAGGAACATGTGGACCCTGTGATTGTGTACTGGGTGCCTCAAGGTGCTGTAGTACATCCCCCAAGTCTCTGTGGAGTTCCCTATGCACCGGACCCTGGACCTGACCTCATGTGACAGGATCATGTCTGTGTGGGACCCCAGGGAGGGGAACACCATCCCCTGAGGTGGTTCCACTTGATGGTAGTGTAGGACCAGTAAATGAGGAGGTCCCAGGGTGGGTCCAACTTGTGATGTGGCCTGGTAACATGACCAGATGAGGTGGGAGAGGTGGTTCTGCTGGCAGCTGTTCCCTAAACATTCTATAGTGTCACTTATAGAACATATGTGGGTAGTAATAGTCCACATATTCCCAAATCATGTCCAACAGCATGCATAGATATCCCCAATAACACATAACAACAGATATGCAACAATCACATAGCAAACAGACCACATGCATATATGGAACCATAGTGGCCCTTACAATGGCATGCAGGTGACATTGTCTGTAACAGGCCAGCAATTATAGTGTCCCTACAGGGAACATGGCTACAAACACATAGCACAAAGTCTGGTACAATACGATACATGTCCCAATGGTAGGTAAGCTGTAGCCATACCTATTGAGTTGTGTGAACAGTTCATTGTCACAGATATGGTATGGAGGAGACAGAGATGTGTATTAAGAACTATGGTATCCTTGCTGTATGAGTTGCTCAGACCTGTTTTCATCTTTATGTCTTTCAGGCAAGATGTCACATGGCAGACTACCTGTCTATTCAGCGGACGAAAATGAGGTCATCATCACACACCGGATACAGCACTACCAGGTGCTGTTTGGCAGAACAGCCCATGGGCAGCAGGAGTGGACTGCCCTATGGAACGATCTAGTCCACAGTGTCAATGATGTTGGCCTGCTTTACCGCAGTTATGAGCAGGTCCGGCATCATTGCAACGACCTGCTTCCCAATACCCATCGGCATGCTGCTGCAGTCCAGGGGGATCACCTTGCAACAAGGGGAGGAGGTCATGCCATCCATCCTCCCCTGACATGTGTTGAAGAGCTCCTCGCCATTCTCGTGGCACCTGCCCACCCGCAAACACAACAACTGGCGGAGAGTATAGTGGAGGTGGGTG
Organism: Protopterus annectens; assembly: GCF_019279795.1. NCBI lineage: Eukaryota > Metazoa > Chordata > Ceratodontiformes > Protopteridae > Protopterus > Protopterus annectens. The sequence continues at coordinate 1,238,617,769 of NC_056737.1, read as the reverse complement.
CTACCCACACACCGGCAGAGGATCATGCAACACACATAGTGTCAAATGTATGGCCCATCCTCGGTCTCTGGCAAACCAACAACACACTCTGTGCATATGATAATACCTGTGCAATATCCCTGTCATCTATAACATTGATGCAGGGACAGGCTAATATGGTTCTGATGTACACGGTGACTGTACTACAGTGTAACAATGTACTGCTGTGTAACATGTTGTCAGCAGTAACGTTTAATGCTTACAGGTCAGGTAGTGTCGCTGTCCAGCCATGATGCATTATAGCTGTTAATAACACTGAGTGATTGTGGTCTCCATAATGTTATCCATTTGTGTTGTAGATGTACATGTGTCAGCACGAAGATGGTCTGCTGTCATATCTCACAAGGGGTATGGCACTGTGGTGACACCATGGCTGTGCCATAACCTGGGTACAGCTGAACACATGACACAGGTCTGTATAACAGTTACTGCTTGTGCCACATGGACAGGTGACCCCCTGGGACACGTATATTCAGCAACTTGAAGTAGATCCCTCCACATACACGCACACTCTTACTTGGCAACAGTGGGACTAGAACCCTACCTAGGTATGTAGTGCTACTGATGTGTGTGGCTTTAATTGCACACACCAGACAGCATTTAAGATGAGGTGTGTTCAAGGTTACATGTTACATGCAGAACATCCACAGGCATGTACAGTGTGGTAATGGGGGATGTAATGGTTGTATATGGACAATACATAGTGTGACATACCATCATATACACATTAACAGAGACACAACAGACAGACACACATCCAAGAGACCTGGGCCTATCAGTGCTAACTTGTCAGTGTGTCCAATGTGGCAGGCTGCACACAGCACATGCATAGCTGGGCTGGATTGTGTTATCAGTTACCTATATGGTTGATGATGACAGTGGTCACCATACAGTGGTACATGGGACATGCACCGATGGTACCATGGTGTAATGACAGTGTACACAGCACCCACACCCCACTGTGGATATTGTATACACTGGAATCCATGATGACACTCTGACATACCCACCGTCACACATTGACCAGGACTGCAATACAACCCACTGTTCATCCCAAGAGTGGTACTACAGGGATATGCATTTAATGCACATGCTACAGGCATAGTAGGGTGATGCATTGTCATGCCTCTCCTTTGGGCAGCAACATCACTGTCCATACTACTGTGTGACAATGTGTATTCTAATAGGAGTATGTGACCTCGGAATACTGTACCCTACAGATATACACACATGCACACATACACACACTTGCCAAAACACAGTGGGTATCCCATGCCTATCAACCCATTTGTACAACAGTGTTGTGCTGGTACTGCAAGGCTCAGTTAGCCTTTAGGGAGAGGAGCATAACAGGGTACATGTAACATCCGGTACAGCAGCAGCCCCATCTAACTATGGCAATGGGCATTGCCGTGAGTGTGAAGGGCTTCATAGTATACCAACTACAGGTGTACTACCACACAGACACTGATATCCTCAGTAATGCACACGTACACATTTGTCAGTACTGAGGAGCATCACTGCAGGTGGTCATAGGTGTGTACCTGGCTATTGTCCATGAAGAGATGGGAAGTGTGGTGGATGTGTGCACAGTGGTATCATGCCACCTGCCATGTGCCAGCAGACAATCTATCTACAGACACCACTGTGGTGACCCTCACGGTGAGAGTGACATGCATCAGCCAATCCTCTGGGTGCCTCCTGCAAATGGACGGTGAGGTGATCCAGTTGACATGTATGCAACATGTATTACAAAACAAGGTTAGTGTCTGTGTTGGAGACATGTATCCAAGCATTTTCTGTTGATTGTGGTAGTGTAGTGGAGGTACCCATGGCATGTGGTGCGTACAGGTTGTTCTGTCCTATCTGTGCCAGTTATAACACAGCTGGGCAGACATGTCAGTGTCAGTCAAGCATAGGTTGCCTGTACATATCCAAGCTGGATACTTGACATCTGCACATCTGTACAGGGACTGGCAGACATCAGCTTGCCAACTAGCTATGCAGTAGGATAAATGTGTTGACAGATAGACATCTGACACCAATATGTATGCCATTACTACATGTTGGCAGCCCTCACTGACATGTGCTATAAAGATAGTAGACTACAGTTAATTTCCACATGTCAGATCATTATCCAGTAGGAAATATATACTGTGACACAGCTCACATACCAGGAATATGACAATGAGGACTCAAAGTCCATCTATGCATGCAGGGGTCTTGTTGCCAGTACTACAATTTGCAACCTACTCTTGCTTGGAAAAGCACTGTCAGCAGTAGTAATGTCATGATACACTACATGACAGTGTGACTGCACATAACCTGGGATGCTACCCTTGTATGTAACACATTCACACTAATAATAGTGTTGTACAGGTCATATATACTCAAGTGTCCCAAACATGACACTCACAGCTCTTGCCACTGTACTGTCAGCTCATAGACAGATGTTATGTACATAGCATCACATACAACTATTACAGATGTCATTACCCTGCTATGTTATCAGAATGGGATGTGAGCACAGGTTACCAGGGCTGAGCCATGCTTAGCAGGTGTCAGCATTGCTGCAATATAATAGCTAAGCAGATTTGCACACTGGTAAGTGAAGCCTACATGGTGTAAGCACCCGTACATTTAACCGTACGTTAGCACCGCTTAGCTTCTCGCAAACACGTGCAAACCTGCTTAAAGCTGCTCAATACTGCCTTAGCCATAGACAGCCCTTACAGGTCTTGAACTCAGTACACTATACACTATAGTCACAACAGTTAACCACTACACCATGACAGCTGTGAAGACAGCTGTTGTTTTTCCAATATATCTGTCAGCAGACATATTGAATAATCGCTGTGACTTCTACAAATGTATAGTACATGTTAGTGATATTAATGTTGCATCACATAAGTTGTTATATCTAAATATACACATATCAGATACATAAGGTGTGATATATCTGGGAAGGTATACACAACAGTAATGTTTGCACATGACAAGGATATGGATAAATACATATACATATGTAGACATATGTCTACATGTACATACACATATATAATCATATATATGTATCTATACACATCTGTATAGTGCATCATATATATATGGCCATTTATATCTCTTATAGATATATATATATATATATATATATATATATATATATATATATATATATATTAGGATGTACCATATATGTACAGATATATCTATTTATGTGAATATATATGTATATATCTGTAACTATATGTGCATATATATCTATATATCTATATATGTGCAGACATATATAGGTGTGTATATGTATATATATGTGTTTGTATATAGATATATATATATATATATATATATATATATATATATATATATATATATATATATGTACAAAAAAATTCTTTAATCCAGATAGCTTCCTAAACGAACTGCAAGCATGTGACTGGTCACCACTGACCCATCTTGAACTTGATGAGGCTGTGACCTACTTTAACACTAACTTTCTTCAAATCCTAGATTGCCATGCTATCGCTCTACTAGAATAAGAACCAAATCTGCCCCATGGCTCACAAAACAAACTAGGCAAAAGATGCTCCTCAGAAATAAAATATGGGCTAAATGGAGAGCTACCAAATGTCCATCAGATCACCTCCACTTTAAACAGTTAAGAAATGCCACCAAAAACGATATTCTTAGCGACAAAAAAAACTTCTACCTCACCTCCAACAAACCAGTCAACAAACTCCACAAAAATTTTCGTCAGGGATAAACAAACTTCTTCAGCCAGGTCACTCTACTACTCCTGCCCCAGCAGGTTTCAACCATAATAACTCCAACCAGATCCCTGATGCCTTTAATAACTACTTTAGAGAAGCCATTGAAACCTTAGCCAATTTTTTATCTCCTTTTACTACTTCCCCACTAGATACCTCCATGAATTGTATCTCCTACATTTCATATACAACCTGTACCTACATCTCTCATCTGTAAGCTACTTCAAAAACAAAAACTTGCATCCTTTCTGCTGACCGTCTCCAATCTGAATACCTACAAATTGCCACAAAAGCTATAGACTATCCCATCTCTATCCTTATTAACAGAACTATCTCAGAAGGCAAAATCCTTACCATATGGAAAGTATCCCACATCATCCCTCTACATAAAGGTGGATCTTCTATTGAGCTTTCTAACTTTCAACCTATTGCCTTACTCTCCCCATTAGCTAAGATAATGGAAATAACCACCTACTACAAAATAACCTACTGGCAAACTGCCAACATGGCTTCAGACCATTCCATAGCACAACGACTGCCCTACTATCCTTCACCGACTCTATAAATAAAAATCGCAACAATAACTCTTTTTCCTCTGCACTACTTATTGACCTGTCAAAAGCCTTTGATATGGTTAACCATAACTTACTTCTAGACAAACTAAAGGCCCATTCTCTCAACCCACAAGCATTACAATGGTTTAGGTCTTATCTGGAAAATAGACAGCAAGCAGTACTTTGGGATAACAATCTGTCTTCATTACTTCCAGTAAATATTGGAGTACTCCAAGGCTCTATCTTAGGTCCCCTTCTTTTTTCCTTATTTATTAACGATCTACACATGAACATACCTCAAGCCACCTGCATTCAATATGCAGATGACTCCACCTTAATCTGTACAGCTAAGAATATAGCCTCTCTCCAGTCCCTCACCCAAACTGTTTTTCATAATGTTGAAAACTGGTTTATGCAACTCTGCCTCCTCCTAAATCCTAAAAAAAAAAAAAAAAACTACTGCTTTTTACTCCAACTCATAAATCACCTAATCCATTCTTCTCTTTAATCTCTAATAATGCTACCAACATAACCCCAGATACTACAACCCACCTACTAGGTGTAACAATTGATAATCGTCTCAACTACGATGACCACATCAATTCCACCATAAAGTCTGTTAACAAAAAACTTGGTACCCTCTGTAGAATTAAACCCTTCCTTACCCCTTCTGCCAGGAAAACTATTGCCCAGACCCACCTCATTTCTACCCTTTTCTATGCCTCTGCTATATATACTAACCTGTCTAAAAACAACCTCTCTAAACTTTCCACCTGTTATAATAGCATAGCTAGATTCATCCCATGCTCCCCCTTTAAAACTCACCACTGCCTCAACCTCAAACAACTTGGATGGCTAGAACAGCAGAACCATATACTCTGTCAACAATTACTTATCACTCAAAAGATCCTATACCACCCCAACAACACCCTTATCCTCACTAATCTGATTACACCATATAAAAATCTAGCTACACTACGCTCTGCTAATAAGCTCCTAGTTTCCTCGATTAAATCTAAGAACAAAGCTGGTGACTCACTTTTCTCGAACACAGCAGGTAAAAACTGGAATCAGCTTCCTACTGAATTATCAACCCTTGCTTCTACTTCTCTATTTAAAAAACATCTTAAAGAACATCATAAAACTCACTGGCTTTGTCCATGTGCTAACCCAGACTGATATATTTTCCCCTTCCTGCTCTTACCCCTTTCCCTACTCCTCTAACCTATGCCTCCAAATCTAGTTACTATTCTTTTCTTCATAGTAAGAGGATAAAATATAAGGGCTTTTCTCTCTTAATTTGGTTTTGCTCATACCTACTGTTGTGTTTAGTATAATATTTTAGTATCATTTTTAGTATAACTTTTATAGTTTATAAAATTATTATTAAAATTTTTATTTTGACCAATGCTGCCTCTGTATTGTGATTTTACATGTCTTTTTATATATTGCTAACTTTGTCACTGTTCATGCTTGGAGCTTTTCTGCCCAGGCCTCTACTGAAAATGGACATATATCCAGTTAAACTAGCCCGGTCAACAAATGTAAAATAAATATATGTTTACCATATGTCCAGAACATGAATATGGAGTGGAGTCCTACCTCAGCACCAATAGTCTCAACCTCTTAGTGCAAGGGGATGTCATGCATGTATTGCAGGTATATATGTAGACTGTTTCTACTGTAAAAGTGGTTGTCTTAACAGATATGTTGTGTGTGGGAGGTCACATCTGCTATTGACATGTACGCCATCAGTTACTGACAGACATCCTAAGGACATCATAGTGCAGTACCACTGATAGCACAGTTGTGATCCTGTGGACTTCAGAAGAGATATGACCAATGCATGTGGACAGTCTGGCACTCCCTAGTCAGTCCAGAGGTATACACAGATCCTCTTTGTGTGAGACATGTGGACCAAGCCTGACAATGTGGATGTTAACAGCCATGTACATGGGTGTATCACATAAATACTGGACTACATATGCCCACACAGTTTATGCATTCACACACTCCTGTCTGTCCTGACACATAATAACTGGTGGTGCAGAGGTCACATGGCCACATACTACCCAGTAGTTAGTGACATACATCTGTACAGAATCCCACTGCTTTGTCAGAAATACACAACAATTATGATGGCCCGGCAGCAGTACTTCTTGCAAATATCTGGACATAACATTACACTGGGAAATTACACTAAGCTGCTAGGCATGTAACAAAGCACTGTGCAAACTACAGGCAGATTGCCACAACACTGGCCTACATTTTGTATGGGGGAATATACATGTACCTGCAAATATAGTAGGCTCTACAGGCATGTCACAGCACAGAGTAATAGACACCTGTGTGAAATTGCATATCCACAACCAATGTGGCAGGTCACATCTGCTATTGACATGTACACCATCAGTTACTGACAGACATCCTAAGGACATCATAGTACATATCATTGATAGTACAGTTATGATCCGGTGAACCTCAGAAATAACCCCTACTATATATAACATGTGTATCAGTCTGATATCTGACTGGCTTGTTATCAGGTATGATGTCAATGAATAATGGTGTACAGAACATATGCATCTCTTACTGCATGACATATGTACAAAGGTTGACAGACTTGTGGTTGGAGCCACAAACACTGGCCAATATTGGTATGTTGCTGTGATACCCTCATATTGTTGTAACAGGGTTTGTTGTGACATATGTCCTATGAGGGATATGAAGTCAGTAACTGTCATGGCTGTCACCATGTACTGACTGCAATCCTCAGACTATGCTTCTGCAGTTCTAAGATAGGTGATCCGTGAGTAACACAAGAAGCATAAGACTCCAAACACTGCCCAGTCTGCAAATAACCCTACAGGTGGGAGTTTCCTCAAACATATAATACTATCATGTCAGATATTAAATCATGTAGACCAGCCATATCCACACAAACCCTGTTAAACCAACATTACTCCAAATGCGGAGAGCAACATTTACATTCTGTAGTCATGTTTGGAACATCCCACTCCTGTTTGTTGGCCTGTCTCCACAATGTATGTTGTTAAAGGTATATCCCAATACCATCTGTGATGCTGTTTGCCAAACACAGATATGCGATCCTGCTCACAGTGAATGAAAAGGCCCAACACCCACATGATGTTCCTAGCTATAGGAGTGTGTTTCCATGGAATTGGCTATGGGAATGTTACCACAGATGTTCCACATGCAATCAGCTAGTGGGGGACTGTAATTTATGCAGAGGCCATCAGCTGATCATGAGCATCAATTACAAAACACAAGCTGCTGCCTACGCAAAGCAGGTGTACTTCACCACATCCACCATCCACCAGACAAGGAGTGAGAGAGACAGACAGAGACAAAGTAAGATGAGGGGGGAGTAAAACCTAAGCACATTTGTGTCACATACTTTACTAGTACGGGGTTTCAAACCCCTGCTTGACTATGCAGTGCTATCACATGTCTACACAGTTATTGCATGCGCCACAGAGCTCACATGTTAGGAAGCTGTCCAAAGGTATATCTGATGATGTGTGATCTCTGCAACAGTGATAAAGGAGGGATAAGGTAGGTTTAGTACACATGCCTGTCCACATGAACAGGTGTCAACGTCGACACAGCCACACTCTCTCAGGGACTCATACACATCATCATAGTTGGCAGGGTCAGGATTAGACTTCCTAACTAGCTAGTTTGCCACAAAACAGTAATACACAGGTATCACATGCACCACAGGGGTTATCAGGATGATATATGGGCAAAGGGTATGTGAAGATGTCTGACATCTGAAGGCATGCTTCAGTAGGCCAATGGGAGGTGTAGTGAGTGTGAATGGTGTCATCATTATACTCCACACACACACACACACACACACACACACACACACACACACACACACACACACACACTGATTGCCAGTACTGACATGCATGGGTGCATTGCTTTACAGGTGTGCAGTGGTTGACTGTGCCAGAAGGCCGTACAAGGCTAGGTAAAGGGATACCTTGGCATCAGGCCACATGAAAATGGTCTGCAGTGTGGCTCAGGAGTGTAGTGTCTGGATTGGCTCACACAGGTGGGTATTGTATTCACCATCCAGTCATCTGGGTTACTATTGTGGGTGGCCAATGCTGTGCAATGCTTGCCATGTATATGTTCTATAGTCCATGACATGGAGGATGTCTGGGATGTGCACATGTCCCACATGCATGTTCTGTGACATGTAGAAGTGTACCTGGGGTATCTGGGGCATGTTGTGTACACAGATTGTTATCATCAGATGTGCCATTCCTGGCCTCATGTGGTAGGAACTGGCAATGGACACCAGGTTGACCCTCCACCTACATTGACAGCATGATACAGGTATTCCTTGGTGTCAGTGGCATCTGTCCATACAGGGCATGTGTATAAGGCATGGTATGTCCTTTGTGGGTTACATTTCCTGGTACTACAGTTGTTGCAGGTGTACAGTGGGGAACATAGTGAAGGAGCACGGTATGCAATTATGTGCTTATTGTAGTGATGGGACAGGATGCCATGCCCTTTGTAGTCCACTGCAATCACACCATGGTTATTATCGTTGGGCAATATGCAGGGAACTACCAACATAGTGGTTGTTTTCTAGCCAGGTTAGTGTATGAGACATGGGTTGAGCATGTTCTCTGGGTAATACAAGGGTGGCCTAAATTGTTCACCAGGCCTTGATGTCACATGTAGGAGTATGGATTGTCAACCACAGCCTCAATGCTGTTTGACATCTGTTATACTTGCAAGGTGGACATTGTGACATATAATAGGCCCACCATATAAGAAATTTCCAAAATCTGCAGCACAATGAGTCCAGTTGTTACACACTCACAGCCACCTCCACACAGGATACAAATGACAAACACACACACAAAGACTCACAGTTGCCATGTCTGGGATTGGAACTTCTACCTAACTAGTACATCACACTACAGCATTACACAGTTATAGCATGTGCCACAGAGATTACTGGGCTACTCTTTCCCCAAAGGTGTAGCCAAGGAGATTACTGGTTTACCCCTTCCCCATAGGTGTATTTCAAAGTGAATGACATCAGCAGGCTTGTCTAAGAAGGGCAATGGAGGTTGTAGTGACTATGAATGGCCTCAAAAGCATTGCTCCCTACAGATATGAACATCCACACTTGCCATGTCTGGGAATAGAACTCCTACTTAACTAGTATATCACACTGCAGCATTATGCATTTACAGGATGTGCCACAGAGATTTCTGGTTACTCTTTTCCCAAAGGTGTATTTCAAAGCGAATGACATCAGCAACCTTGCCAAGGTTGGGCAACGGGCAGTGTAGTTCATAGGTTCATAGGGTCATAAGTTGATACTAGGCTCGGCCCTAGGGCCTATACATGCCTAGACATGACAATTCTCTGGCTATGACTTCCCACAATATTTACTTCCCTGCACCCCTGTCTAGCAGGGCAGCTGACATGATCCTCAGGGTAAATGTCCTATCTCCCATCCAATTGTCCAGGTTCCTTTTGAAGAGGGCCAAAGAGGCACTCTGCTTGACATGTTTGGGCAGTCTATTCCAGAGTCTGGAGAGTCTCTGGGTCAGGAACACATCCCTCCTGCATTTATTGTTCATTGTGATGACAGGATTTGGATCCCTGGAGCATGTGGCTGTGAGGGTTTGGAATTCTCTAAGTGTAGCATGTCCAACAGCTGTGGGTTTGACATGGCATGGTATGTTAAGCAGAGATCGCCTCTGAGAACACAATACATGACAGAGTATAGCTGGATGATTTTCAGACGGTCAGCATAGGGTACCTGGTTTAGGCCTGTGGTCATTTCATGAGGTATGTATCCAGCCTCTCTACTTGTTGCAGATGTCTTGTGAGGTACGTACATAATGGGCCATTGTAGTCTGTACTGAGTATACTGAGAGATGCCCACAGTGGGACAACGGCCTCCTTTTCATGGATGTAAAGCCCTTAGTGGGAGGAGTGCCATACGGGTGGGTTTCCTGACTGTTGTGGTGATGTGGTTATCAAAGGTAAGACCACTGTCCACTTGTGTCCCTAAGTCTGTTATTACACTTTAGGTGTTTAGTGTACTGCCACCTATGTAGTACTTCACAGGTACATGTCCTTTCCCAACGGGGATAACTATATATTTCTTGGCATTAATCTTGAGGCCATGGCTCAGGCACCAAGCATGTCTTTCTGTAAGGCACTTCTATAGAATACCCACATCATGTGGGGATTCTATACTGGCTCCCAGTGTGCAGTCATCTGTGACCTTTGTTTGCTAGTGTCCCTTACTGTTGGACTGTACTTCAGAGCAATAGATGCCAAACAAGGGTGGTGCCAGGACTGAACCCCAAGGTACTCCAACTGTCACTTGTCTGGGACTTGGGTTGGTTTCACCTACATTTACAGTGTGGGTTTTTTCAGTACAACAGTTGGCAGCCCATCAGGTGACATTGAGCTTAATGGCCAGCTTGATACAATTATCTGTGATTCTAGACTGGGGGGTGGTGTTGAATGGCTTGGCAAGGTCCATATAGGCTGTATGAACCACCTTACCCTCGTCCATGGCTCTGGAGATGGATTCACAGTTGTCATGCAGGTTGAGGTGACACGATCAGTCTTTCACAAACCCAACCTGGTTAGGGTCCAGTGTTTGCAGGTTGCTAATGCCTTTGTTTTAATTTCAATAATACATTCCATGGTCTTGCAGATCAGGCATGTCATACTGCTGGGGCTGTAGTTCCCAGGATCCAAGGTGGATACCCCCTTGTGGACTGGGATAACTGTAGCTTTGTGACACACAGTGGGCATGAAGCCTAAGGTGTAGCTATGATTAGACATGGCACATATGTGAGGTGCCAGTTCAGTTTGTAGCTCATGTAGTACACAGCCCGGGATGTTGACTGGTCCCATGGCTGTTGTTGTCATAGCTCTGTAGAGTGTGGTTTTTACCTGTGTGGCCATTATTACCAGAATATGGCAATCTATCTGTGTTGAGATGGGCCCTTTGGGGGTTGGGAGGGAGGTGCAGTTGGCACTGAATTGATCTGCCAGGATATTGGCAATATCCCTGGGAGCAGTAGATTTAATACCATCCTGTTGTAGCTCACAACATTTCTGAGCATTGCCATTTAGATTCCTCACATAGCTATGGAATGGCTTGCAGTTGTCTTTGGCATCTTTGGCTATATTATGTTTGTAACTAGCTTTGTTGGATGTTATGAGGGCTCTCTGCCTCTTACTGTAGCTGGTAAGGGAGTATTTTGCATCCTGGAAATTCCCCCATTTCTGCAACAGTTTCCTCCTTTTGTTGTGCAGTATGTTTAGGGCAGGGAGCCACCACATTGGCTTCCTTTTCTTGGAGGGGAGCATCTTGGTTCAATACTGGATGGCACGATTCATGCACAAGTGGATGTGCTCGTACAGTGCCTTCATGTATTATTCAGCAGTTGTCCTTTCAGTTCCCATCTGCATGGGTGTCATGATGTTAGTTACGTCCTACGTGTAGCATGACATTGGCTTTGGAGATGTGTGTTATGGAGGTTTCCTTACTGGGGTGTGGGGGAGGGATGTTGATGTTAAGGGTAATTAGCTCATGGGCATACCTGACCACCAATAGTGTGACCATAGGTGTGGAGTATTGATTTCCCATGTTGGTAATGTCCAGGTCTAGGATATTTGAGACTCTGGTGGGACTATGGGTTACTTGATCCAGGGCATTGGGAATTATGACTTCCAAGAACCGTTGGGCACACGTGTTGGTACACAAGTAGTTTTCCCAGTTAATGGCAGGGTAGTGTAAGACACTCAGTATTAGGGTATTAGCTTGCATCATAATATTTCACAGCATGTTTCAAAAGCTGTAGTGGGTATCATCGGGCATGGTGGGGGATCTGTAGCAAGTTATATAATTTGGACTGCAGTCTAACCTACTGCTAGTTGCACCAGGGGCATTTCAGACACATTCTGTTGGGCAAGTAGCCTGGTGGTGTGAATTGAATATCCTTGATGAATATGGACACTCTTCCACCTTTATTGTTTTGGTCCTGGTTTAGTGGCCAACAGGTGTGGTGAGAGCTGTACCTGGCATTGCAGGGGTGCTCTCTGGAGGCTTGGATCAGGTCTCTGTTACTGCACAGTTATCAATGTTCTAGATTTGTAGGTGTATGTAGTGACTGTGAATGGCCAACAAAATGCTGATCCCTACGCACGCACTACCAAACACACACACAGTTGCCATGTCTTGGAGTAGATCTCTCTACCTAATTAGTAGATCATACTACAGCATTACACAGTTATAGGATGCGCCACAAAGATTACTGCGCTATTTCTTCCCCAAAGGTGTATTTCAAAGTGAATGACAACAGCAGGCACGTCAAAGAAGGGCAAAGGAGGTTGTAGTGACTGTGAATGGTCTCAAAAGCATTGCTCCCTACACAGACAAATAAACACCCACACTTGCTATGTCTGGGAATAGAACTTCTACCTACCTAGGTATATCAGACTACAGCATTACACAGTTATAAGACATGCCCCAGAGATTACTGGGATATTCCTTCTCCAAAGGTGTATTTCAAGGTGAAGACATCAGCAGGCTTGCAATATTAGAGCAATGGGGAGAGCAGTGTGTGCGCATGGGCTATGACCCATTCATCTAGAGGCAGACACACAACACTCAGGCACACACAGGTTTATGTTCCACAGGTAAATGTATACAACTGCTAGATGACTACTGACTTGTGCAGTCATGTTACACAGTTAGCACAAGAACCACAGACACTATAGTGCTAAGGGATACCTGAGACAAATGTCTACAGTGATTGACATTTGCACATCATGTGGTTTTAGCCAATTGGATGTGTGATGGGTGGGACAGGCCTCATAATGGAAGGTTCTTTGTCACTGTCACTCTCTTCCACACATCTATGTATTTGTATTTTTGGCCTATTATAGTGTGTTGTCCTTGGATATATGCATGTATTCCTATCCAATGTGTGTGCAAAGAATGACTGGTGTGTACTGAGGAGTGTATGGTCTAACATCTGCAACTGTCAGATATGTATGGTCCACTGTTGTTGCCAGACATGGGCTTCATTTCTGTTAAGTGTGGGAGCATGCCCAGTATGACCTTCTGTATTGAATGTGTGAATCCATTCCAGGTAGATTGTACTCCAGTGCAGACTTTTGTGTTCTACACGTACAGCTAGCAAACTGTTTCTGCTGGATAACTGTAGATCAATTGACAATATGGGGTCAAAATGTGCAAAGGATAGTGGGTTACTGTAGGTAACTGTGTCTGTGCTGCTTCTGCTACATGGTCCTGGTGTTGGCAGAGATATTCAGACATATGTACTGTTATACACCCTGATGTTTTATGTCATCAAGTACGGTCAGGTATATATATTTGCTTGCAGTGATGTCCTGGGGAGCACAGGGTGAATGCAGCTGTGTCCAGTATTATGGTCAGCAGCCTACATATTCTTGCACAATCATGCCATTCTGGAGGGGAAGCTGCAGACACTTGCTGCTGGGTCTGTGTAAATGGTTCAGCACCTTGGTACAGTGGTGGAAGAGGATCCCATGCTTGTACATCCATCGATGTGAAAGTATGGCCATAACCTGCTGTGGCCATACCTCACAGCTGTATAGATTCACACAGGTTACCCAGAGGCAGGGGTCATAATTCTGGACATTATCCCTTAACATTGTGGTTTATGAGTGGGTTTGTAGCCACCCATTCTTGTGTTTGTATCAAGGGATAGTATGTGCACACAGCTGAGTTTTGGACTTCACACACTCCATGCCACCCATGCTCCCACCCCTCGTCTATTATTCTGTCCTCTTCTATACATTATGCAAACATTATCTGATATGTTCCCTATAGTTATCACCTCATCCCAGCAGTATTTTGGTGTTGGTCCACAGTTCATGCAGTAGGACATGGTGGACATGTTACTGTGATTTGTCCACATGGCCTTGCATTTGGGTTCTGTGGACTCTGTTATGTTATTATTTGTGAGCCCATGACATAAAATACATTGGCCGTACGGGTGAGACACAGGCCTTTGGCAGAGGACTGTAGGCCATTTGGTAGTGATGCAGGCCAGCTGTAGCAGGTTGTTGCATTTTGTCACTCCTACAGTCCTAGACTGCAATACACTATATTCCCCTGGGGTGGCAGGGTAGTTGTGCAAGGTGTTCATGCCAATATTTTCTGTCAGTATTGATCCGGTGGTGTGGGTGCTGGCAGGGTGCTGCTTACAGCTAGGGACACACCTGCATGGGACACCTGCTCTGCATGCTGCATCCTTTTGCTATTGCCATACACAGGTGGTGGTCATATTGTACTCATTCCCAACAGCAGGGATAAAAATGGAGAGGTACCTGTGAGTGGTGGTGGGGTGAGCTGTGTGCATGTGTCCTATGGATACTACTTGCATCTGACTCACAGATATGCATGGGGCATTCCACTTATGCTGGCTTGTGCTAAGACATCAGCTGTTTCTCAATACTTCATTCCTATGACCTTTGTGGTCTGCCAGTGTTTGGCCAGACAACATGGGTATTCCCTACTACAAGCCCAAATAATGTGCTGCAAACCTGTATGTACAATTCAAAGGGTGTGTCCATTTGACAGTTACATATTATACGCTATCTGTCTTGGGTACTTCCCCCTGTGTACTGCTTGTATGTCTGGCTGACATTCATGCCATGCCCATCTTTCAGATGGTGACACGTATTACTTCCAAACATTTACTATGGCTTACTGCTGGAATGTGTTTTGCTGGGAAGCATTGTGTTTGGCACTGCATTTGTGAGAACTTGGCCCTGTCATCATCAGTACTGGGCAATGGCCACCAGGTCAAACCTCACAATGCATACATACTGACCACTCTCACACACACACACAGACCTGCACATTGTACACATGCTACAATCCATCTTGCTACCTTGGCCAGCTCAGGTAATCTGTGCTCCACTGTTACTATACCTACACATACATGTTACTTCATTTCTACATAGGATTGGGGGGGGGGGGCACCTGACTGTTACTACATTTCTACATAGGATTAAGGGGGGGCACACCGGACTGTTACTACATTTCTACATAGCATTGGGGGGGGCACACCTGACTGTTATTACATTTCTACATAGGATTGGGGGGGGCACACCTGACTGTTACTACATTTCTACATAGGAGTGTGGGGGGCACACCTGACTGTTATTACATTTCTACATAGGATTGGGGGGCACACTTGACTGTTACTACATTTCTACATAGGATTGGGGGGGCACATCTGACACTTGTACACATTTGCTATGACTGTACTGGTATTTCAGGTACTTCATTTCATTCTGTATTCTAACCTATCATGCTGACTAGAGGCATATCAGTGTACTACAGGTCTTAGGTTTGATTGACATACATTTCAGTTTATGACTTCTTTCTCTTCAGAACTAACATCCCAATATCTGACCTGTTGTAGTCTGTCTGTGTAGGTCTGGGGGGGGTGTTCCCCATGACCATCAATCAGAGGCCTTAGCACAGCCTTTGTTTGTGTTTGTCTACACCTGTCCTGCTGGCTGAGACTGTTGTTAGGTATGTGAGCCTCCCTGGCTGATATCTGTGTGTTTTATGGACACACGTGGCCCAGCACTTTTCCTGCAGTGAGTTTTGTCACCTTGTCTAGTACTGGCTACTATGGTAACACCAGTATTTGTTACAGATTTCATTCTGCCACTATAGGTGTCTATTATCTGCTGGTATCCCATTCAGCCACCCGATTTCCTTGCATGCTCACATCCATACCATAGATACAAGTAACAACACATACTACTCCATTCGGCAATTGGTAGGAAGAGTGACTTACCTTGTGGTTGTGCCTGTATTGAGGATGGTTCTGGAGGGCTGACTATGTTGGATGCACATAGTGCACTCCTTATACATGGATAAGCATGGGTAGTGTCATGTTTGACATCCCTTTTACTGTATGTGTGAGTCAGAGAGAGGTGTCATTCCCTGGTTCCTTACCGTGTCATTGTATGTGCTATGCGTTGCCTCTTTGCCAACGCCTGGGCATACTGGGCATGCCTCCTTCTGCCAACTGGGATAGGCTCAGGTTGTTCCTCCTCCGAGTCACTCTATGCTTGTGCAGGCCTTGGCAATGGTGGGGGGCTGTGTGGCCCTGCCCCATGCTGTTTCTGCTGCAGCTGTTTCCACAGGATCATATTGTGTAGCATGGCACATACGATGACAATTTGGGTGCATGTAGCTGGTGAGTACTGCAAGGATCCACCAGATGTATCCAGGCACCAGAACTGTGACTTGAGCATCCCAAACACATGCTCTATTTTGATTCTGGTCTGTACGTGTGCCTCATTATAGAGTTTTTGTTCGGGTGTGTGTGCATTTCTGATGGGTGTCATCAGCCACGGCTCCAGTGTGTAAACAGCATCCTCCACTAGGTGACCGTAAGGGATGTCCCCATTGGCAAATATCTGGTACAGCTGTGTCAGATGCCATATGTGGGAGCTGTGATAGCTTCCAGGGCAACCAGCACACACATTCATTATAACACCCTGGGCATCGTACATGACCTGGCAGTTGATGGAGGGGAAGCCATTGCAGTTGATGTAGACCCTACCCCACTCCCCGGGTGGTATTTTGATGCATATGTGCATGCAGTCTATAGCACCCACTACCGCAGGGTATTCTACTATTTGGTGGAAGAGACACATATTGCTGGCCAACGCCTCACAGGTGTTGGGGAAATATACGTGCTCACTGGCATCTGCTGACATGGCATCCAGGAACTGGTGGAGTACAGTGGATGATGATGCCTGTGAGGTCACCATGATATCCCCAGTTGGCCATTGGAAGGTATCGGTGGTTAGTATTCTTAGGCCTACACATACCTTGGTATCCACTGGGATGAGTTCCCCTCTGTTAGCTCTGTGTGTGAGGTGTGTGAAAGCTCAACAATTTGCTGTAGTAGGTCCCTGTCCACCCTATAGCACTCCACTGTCTGCAGCTCATGTAGCCCCTGGTAGGTTACCCTGGGTCTGCACACTCTTTTCTTTCTCCTCACTGTGGGTTGGTCGACAGCATTCTCATCCTCACCACTCTCAGCCTCTTCCACATGTTGATGTATGATAATTGCTGCAGCCCCTTTCATTTTGTTGCTTATGTTTGGTAAAATTTTCCCACTTGTGTACACCGGTGGTGTAGAGTATGTGGGAAACAACAGAGGGTAAGGTGTTTGCATAGTTTATAGTGGTGTGCTGGGCTGGGCTCGTCTGCTGCCTGTGTAATTGGCTGATTGTGATACATTTCACCTGCGGCTAGTTCTCCTTATTGCCTTCCTACCACTGTTTTCCATTCCCATTGGCTTCATGTTTAAGCCCGGGGGTGTGCCATGCAAACACAGTGCTTAGACATGCACAGAGCTGCTATTTCGTGGTTTAGTTTTTTTTTCTTTAAAACCCAGTGTGAGGCGCGCACACCCGCTTAGGCAATGTAAAGAGTGCTAGGTAGCCTCTGACACATCCCCTTGCTTAGCTATGCTAAGCTAAGGGCAAACTCAAGCCACAGGGCTCCAATAAGCTTACCTGTATGCCTGACACCCCCCCCCATGATGTCAGCTAACTCTTAGGCTTGCACCATGGTATTCCTGCACTTACACGGTTGGGTGCTGGCTAGCATTGAGGGGAAATCTAGGATTCATTATCATTGCCCTCATTTGCATGGGACTGCCTGTCAATGCATAGTTACAAGTCCCACACTGAGTCTTCCCCCTTAGCAACCACTATTCACTGGCCATGTTTTCTTCTGCCTGCCATTGAGTATAATGGCAAAATAGTGATTTTGGATACAATGCTTATTTCAGTTTTTTTTTTTTTTTCTGCCTGATCCTGTTTGCACGCCGCTGCCCTATGCTTAAACAGCCGAAATCGGCAATAAATAAATAAATAAATAAATAAATAAATAAAAGTAATTTTTTTTATTTTGACAACTGTTTTCTATGCCAGTGGCCATATATTTGGCCATTGCCATGCTTTACACATACTGTTTGTATCTTTCGGCTTTTCCCGGTTAGGGGTCGCCACAGCAGAACTCCGGTCCACTAATGATTGGTAGTGGATTTTTATGTACCGGGTTACCAGCCCTGACGCACAACCTTCAACAAAGGCACACCCCATTCACGTATGCCTCCATACAGAAGACGCTCTAGCTGAGAATCGAACGGGACAACATCTTGCTATGAGGTGACAATGCTACCGCAGCAGCACCACCGCAGATGCTTTACACATACTATACACCCTTTATTTGGGGCTGTCATGGCTCCATTTAGTAGTTTGCAGAAATGTACTCGGTTGCTAAACGAGTACATTTCTGCACACTACACTAGTCCTGCACAGCCAGCTGACAGCTTCCTGGATCACACATTCACCTCATTTGCATGGCTTTCACCTGCAAATGGGGTCATTTGCATACAGGAGCTGTGTCCATCCAGGAATAATGCAGGAGCGCTTGTGCACGTCCCTGGAGCGTATTCCTGGATCGCACGGCGGCCATATTGCCTCCAGCAGCTCCTGCACTTTTTCTGCATGCCACGCAGTGCTTGCTGAATCTGGGGGATAGTCTTTCTATCACCCCTACAAGGCTGATTATGTCAAATGCCTTTGACAGATCCAAGAAAAGACTTGGCTTAACACGTTCAATGTTCAGTTCATCCCTTGTATAATTAGCAACTGTCAATTAAATTAAAATGAATGAAAGGATGAATGAATGATGAATGAATACATGAATACATAAAACTTCTGAGATTTTCTTATGCTATTACTGGCTTCAACAGGATTTGACAGAAGTTGGTAGACTGTTCATTGGAGGGGACTCTGAAGTAAATTTACAGTCACAAATTGTTGTTTCACAGATGTTACTTCTTTGCAGATATATCTATCTCTTGCTCTCTCTCTCTCTCTGTATACATATAAATGTATATATATATATATATATATATATATATATATATATATATATATATATATATATATATATATATACATATATTTATATATGGATAGATATGTTTCCTTCCATAGTGTAGTGTAGTAAATCCATCAGTATTGGGTTCCAGGATGTCTTGTATAACAGACTTAGCATTCTGTAGGATACCAAGTATAGTAACAGGGCTTTGAGTCAGTAGGACATGTTGTTTAGGCATTGTATCCTTTGAGTAAGGTATCTCTGTGGGCATTCCCACTGTTGCATATGTCTGGAGAGATGCATGTCATATATTCAATGAATGGCATAATGAGGACTGAGTAAAGGTGGATAATGATATCCCTAGATCTAAAATGACATCTTGGTTTATAAGGTGTGCAATGCAGAAGGACTTTCTTACAACAAAGAACACATGCTGATCAAAAGTTAGGTCACTGTCCACAAAAGTTCCCAAATATATGGGACAACTCTTATGGATGGGGGTTGGGAGGGTGGCCTAATGGTTAAGGTGTTTGCCTTACAAACACATGGTGTAGGGTTCGAGTCTCACAAGGGATACTTGGCTAGGCTTAAAATGGCTCACAAGGGCAGTTAGCTTAGTACTGATCTATGAACCTATGAACCTATTAATGTGGTAGTTCCTTGATGACTTCCCAAATGATACAATTATCCATTTTATGCCATTCAGTTTCAGTCCATGATTTTGGCACAAGTTATTTATTTGGGACACAACTTCCTTTACAATGACTACATCACTTTGTAATTCAGTGACTCCTCCTAGCTTGCAGTAATCTGGAAACTTAGTCATAGGACATTGGTTCATAGACAGTTACGAGGCTAATGGCCCTAGAGTCCTTACAAGCATAGCCATATGTATCCCAAGTTGTCTCATTATCAGTGCTTAGGTGCATGAAGTTCTCAGAGGTAACAGTCTATGGTACTTAATTACAACTTCCTCTGTCCAGAATGGACATGGGCACCACCTCCAGAGTGAATTTGCCGTCAGCCATCCATTGATCTAGGCTGTGTTTGAAGATAGAGAAGCCGAAGACGTGGCAGTCTGTGGGAGATGTATCTATCTCTCCTGCATAACTTGTTCATATCAGAGGTTAGGTTAAGATGCCTGGACGAAATTACCTCATGCAGCTTGATTTACAAATGTGTAGCATTTCCATTAAGGCCAGGTCAGAGAATGTATGGTAATCCAGGCATGGGTCACTCCTTAGCAACCAGTAAGAGACAGAATACAGTGACAGGGCTTTCAATCTTTCCTTGTAAAACTTGTTTTGTGTACCCTATAATTTCTCTGTGAGAAACCTCTGTGGTCTCTCCAATTGTTGCAGGTGTCTGGGGAGGTACTTGCAAAAGGGAATATTGTACTCAATTATTGCTCTGATGAGGGCCAAGTATAGTGGAATTATAACATCCTAGATCTAGATGCGATACCTTTACTTATAAGATGTGCCACATAAAAGGATTTTCACACTACTGTGGATATGTGGTAGTCAAAGTTTAGGTTGCTATCAACCTGAGTACCCAGATCATGTGCCACTGGGTCTACACTTAGAGAGGTGCTGTCTATGATGCAATTAGGAGGGATGTCCCAAAGGAAATAATAAAACATTTTTTTTCTTTTTGCATTTAGCCTCAAGAAAACCTGTTTTACTTGCATCTTTTGTCAATTGCTTTGTTCTGGTGAAAGAGCGATTGCACTCATTAATAAATTGACTTGAAGGTGGGTAGCCTGATACCCTTGGCTTTGCTTCACTCCCCTACCCTACTCACAATTTCCACTCACCCCTCTTACTCTAATATTATACTTCCTACATTCACATTTTACAAAGCCCTAAACAAATCAGCTTACTACTTCTTTACACAGACTTCTGTTTCTTGTTTTCTACTTCCGTATCTCTTTTTAATTTCTAGAGCCATTCCAAATATTTGTCCCTGCCCATACTGCTTTGTACTGTCCATTTATAAACACACCCTCCCTAATAGCAGCTATCTATCCTACATCGTATCCTTTTCTTTTCTAAAGTAAACCCTCATTTCTCTTACTACGTCAGTATATTTTAGCCTTTATTACCCCTCTATTCCTATATTCCAGTGAAGATACTAGGACAACCTACCAAAATGTTTACTTCTTCAGACTGGCTCTACCCACTCCATTCACCCTCACTGCACTTGGGCTCACTACACTCCCCTACCCCACCCCCAAATTCCATGCATACCCACTATCTCTAATTTTAAACTTATCCACAAAACACACCCCCTTAACTACTCATCCAATCACACCAGTCTTGCACATAATTTCCAGTTATCCATATACTATAACACAGATTGCATTTCTTATCCTCAGTACAACCCATCCCTATAGCAGCCACACCCTCATTAGCTACTCCCTATACCATTCACCAACACAACACTTAACTTTAAATTAAATGCAAATGCAATGTCGGTCCAACACTTTGTACTATTTATTCTGCTAATTACCTTTTACCTTTCTACTTGTTATCAAAGGCAACAGGTCATAACTATCTACATCCCCAGTAACACACTCAACACCACATCTCATACTTCTTTAAACAGCATCATCATATGTCGATACCTTTACAACAGCTCCAATACAGAACTCTTCGCATTTCAATGTACACACTCACAGCGTGTCCCACATTTACTGTGCAAATATGTTAAACTATGAAAGAACTCCAAAAAAGAACAAACTGGTAAAATAACAAAAAAGCAAGCAGGCTGTAAATACTCCAAACCACACTATTTATCGTGAGTACTTTTGTCAGAGACAATGCTCCAACTTCATCAGAAATAAGAAAAGACAACAATTAACCACTTGGGTCTATATTAGAAAACCGAACTTTCAAAATTTCGAGAGTTCTAATATCGACCCATTTTCAGTGAACACTGAAAATATCGAAGAAACAGAAACTGAATTTTTTCCTAGGGAAAGAATTTGGTTGTCCGTTTCTGTTGCTTCGGTATTTTCAGCGCTGTGGTGGAAAGTTATGGGTTTGGTATAGGTAAGTGTGCAATTGTGTGGACGTGAGGGTTAGGGCAGGGTAGGTGAATTAGGGTTAGGGTGCGGTTCAGGTAAGTGTATGATTGTGTGGACGTGAGGGTTAGGGTGGGGTAGGTGAGTTAGGGTTAGGGCGCGGGTGAGGTGACTGTGCGATAGTGATGGACCTTAGGGTTAGGGTTTGGGTTAAGGTAAGTGGATAGTTAGTGGTGTTTGTATAGTTTAGTGTAGGGTTAGGTGCAAGAGTTTAGGTGTATGTGTGTGGATTGCTGTTTGTTTGGTGTGCTTTTGTTGTGTGTATGTGTTTTGGAACAGCAAATTTTTTCCCTAGGAAAAAATTTGCTGTTCTGTATGTTCTCTGTTTTAAATTTTTAATTAATAGGGTTCGATATTAGAACACTCGAAATTTTGAAAGTTCGGTGTTCTAATATAGACTCATCCACTTTATATACTTACAAGTGGATGCAATTAAACCAATCACAAATTGACCATCAGTAAATTACATTCACTAATTCATGTAGGGTTATAAAAACATCTAACTCCATTGTGGCAACAGTAAACAATTCAACTAATTCAAGATATCTTCTCCACTTACAATATGTATACTTAAAACCATATACAAAACATATCAGAAACCTATACATAAATACATGCATATAATAAAACTATATATGTTAAAGATTAAAAATGAACAAGGTGTAATACCCTTTCAGCTAAAATACTAGGGGAGCTAAACACAAAATTGATACAAGTGTGGGTAATTATAAAGTAAAAATTAAAACTTGAATGATTTTTACTTCATTATTCTTACATTTAAAAATTCAACTTATGTACATAAAAAAAAAAAAAATATATATATATATATATATATATATATATATATATATATATTTGTGTGAATAAAAGACCAAAAAAAGACCAAAAACGATGGTCCAGTAGACAAGTGTATATAAATGCAACCTCATGGTAAATAAGACACTGACTGTAGGTAGGCAAACAAAGGCCAGTGTGACACTTACTGTAGAAGGGCATACAAAATATATTTAAACACTTAGTTAGAAAAACTGAAATGTAGGAATCATGACAAAAGCGCTCACAATAAATAGTGTGGTTTGGAGTGCTTACAGCCTGTTTGCTTTTTTGTTATTTTACAAATATGTTAAACTAGTTAGTAAACTCACACACCTATTTCTATTAAATTCTACCCTGATAAAACTAAATGGTAATGTACATCCTAATCCAGGATCTCAACCCCCTTAATCAATCCCCTCCCACTCCAAACAACTTTTACTCCCCAAATGCCACTAATCTCCAATGAAGTAGCTCCGATTTCTTAATATTAAACATGAACCTAAGAAGCATCCTAAATAACACTCATGAATGTCATGCAACAATCACCCAATTTTGTGTCTTTCGTCTTTTCCCGGTTAGGGGTCGCCACAGCGGAACTCCGGTCCGCTAATGATTGGCAGTTGATTTTTACGTACCGGCTTGCCAGGCCTGGTGCACAACCTTCAACGAAGGTACACCCATTCACGGATGTCTCCATGCAGAAGACGCTCTAGCTGAGAATCGAACCAGACAGCGTCTTACTGTGAGGCGACAATGCTACCCTCCTGAATTAGCAGTCCTAACGAAGCATGGCTAAAACTCCACATACCTGGTAGTGAAATTCTAACCCATGGTTATAACATCCATAGACATGACAGGGCTCATAAACGAGGTGGCGGCATAGTTGTAATATATAAAAATGCTATCTAACTACAAACACTTCAAGTCAACCCCACAGACCTCTTGAATTCTGAAATTCTAATCACCCACCTTCAACTAAACTCCAACAAACACATCATTATAATAGCTGTTTATATACCCCCAGGTAACAACCTAGACATTATTGAAGACCTTCTTTGTTGATGTGCCTCAACCTTTAGTCAAGAAACAATAATAATGGGTGATTTCAACACAGACTGGTACACCTGCTCCTCAGAAAATCCCTCCTGTTTTATTAACTTCCATGGTTTCTGTCATATTATACAATCCCCTACCAGATTTGACAAACATAGCAAAAAATAATTCATCCTAGACTTGACACTTACAAACAAACCCTTTCTCTGTCACCAATCTGGCTTTCTTCCTGACAGTCTAAGTGATCACCTAGCAATGTACCTTCTTAGACACCGCATTTGCCCTACTAAATATATCACGTACAAACTTGTCCACAACAAAAGAAGTCTGCAAATCCCTCCTGCAACAATGTGACTGGTCCCTTTTAAAATATCTGCACCTTGACTCGGCTGCTCAGTATTTCAATGACTTGGTCCTCAATATACTAAACAACTTTGTTCCCCTTAGTAAGACCGATTCTAACTCCAAGCACATACCATGGCTTACCAATGACACCAAGCAGCTCCTCAAATATAGAGACAGAGCCTGGTCCCTATATCATAAGACCAAAAGTCAAGACTTCCTTCTTACCTACCATCAGTTATGCAACCTTGCCAAAAAAACAAATCTGGCACAACAAGCTCTATTATACAACAATGCAAGAAAAACACAAAAACAATCTCAAGAAATGTTGGGGAGCCAACAACTACTAAATCCTGGACAAATCACAATCCCACCTCCAACCACAACAAATTCCATAGATAGCATTGCCTCACAGTTTAATTCACACTTTATCAACTCTATACTATCTCTAGTAAAAAAAAATAAAATAAAAAAAAAACAGCAAGACCCCCATCTATTCCTCATGAATTAGACAGAACCTCAATTCCTTTTCAATCAAACCACTTCAAACTAATACCATGAAAAAGCACCTTTTCAAACTTAAGCCCTCCTCCCTCACAGCTGACCAACTTCCCAATGAATTTTGAAAGCTAGCAGCAGATGTCATCTCCTACCCTATATCTCTCCTAATAAACCATTCCATTGCTGAGCAGTACATCCCCAAACTCTGGAAGGTCTCTCATATCATCCCTCTTCATGAAGGTGGCTCTTCTACTGAGTTCTCAAACTACAGGCCAATTGCCCTCCTCCCTCCCATAGCCAAGATTCTAGAAAAATGCATACACAGACAACTCCTTGACTACCTACTAAGCAGTAATCTCTTATCTGCATCTCAACACAGCTTCAGACCTAGCACAGTACAACCACTGCCATTGTTAGTTTTACAAACTCAATCAACCACTTTAGAAATGACAACTAGCTCACCTCACCTATCTTTCTTGATATGTCTAAGGCCTTTGATACAGTATCCCACCAAAAGCTACTAAATGAGCTAGCTTCCTTAAACCTAACCCAGCTAGCCCTCTTCTGGTTTCTCAACTACTTAACTGACTGCCAACGCAGTTAAGTGGCAAACTGAACTCTTCACCTTATTACAGGTCTCAGTAGGTTTAGCCCAAGGCTCAATTCTTGGTCCATTGCTCTTTACCATATTCACCAACAGGCTCAGCACAGCCACTTAGCATGCAACCATTGTTCAATATGCAGACTTCTCCCTCATATGTTCAACTCTCTCCCTACCAGAACTCCTACAAACAACCCAACAATCTTTCCAAGACACTGAAAAATACCTCACAGACTCTCAACTCATATTCAGTCCAAATAAAACAAAGCTTATGCTCTTCACTGATAGCAAAGTTCCTGATAACGCTCCCCCTTCACCATCTATTCAGCCAATAAAACTAAAATTGAGCCTGTCCAACACATCAAACTCCTGGAGTCACAACTGGCAACAACCTAAAATTTAACAAACACATGTTCTAACTATCAAAAAGGTCCACATTAAGCTAGGCTCACTATACAGAGTCAAGGCATACTTAACTGAGGCTACTAGACATTCCATAGCTAGGGCTTATCTAATTTCTACCCTTCTATATGCCTCACCAATATTCACTAATTTCAGAAAATCAGATTTAAACAAACTAGAGTCCTGCTACAAATAAATTGCAAGATTTGCTACTAACCTCCCTTACAGATCAAATCACTGCACAGCACTTCATAAACTAAACTGGATTAAACAACCCAATCTCCTATGCCTCAAGCAACTAACTTTCATTCATTCCATCTTCTACCACTCTGACAACTGTCCATCACTCAAGAGCTTAGTGCAGTCCTACTCAAACAGTAGGCCACTAAGACCCTCCAACAAACTACTGCTCAAAATAACTAAATCTAATAATCGTTACGGTAACTCTCTATTCTCCCACCAAATATCTAAGTTCTGGAATACCATGCCTCAGACAATGCTAAATTCTAGCAACACATCCAAATTTAAAGTACTGCTTAAGGAACACCTAACCAAAAACTGGATTTGCTCCTGCACTAACCCAGGCTAATTATTCTGTCCTTCCTTGACCTTACAAAGTATCTCTTCCCTTACTAAATTTTAACATCCAAACTATCCCTTCTCTCACAGAATTCCAGTTTCTCTCTACCTATCTCACGCTCACTACTGTTCCTGTTTTTATCTGTCTCAAGCTTCCTACAGTTCATCATATTCCCTCCTTCTTGTACTTCATCTCAATATTGCCTTAGCTGTCACTGTTTAGAACAAGTAACACTAACATAACAACAATCAGCCATATCCTTGTTCATATGCCATACATGTATCTCATAAATATTTACCATCAAAGCCATGATATTGATCTACTGATCAGTCATTTCTCTATGACAGCACAAGCTATTTCACCTCTAGCAAAAGACCATCACAGAACCATGTGGTACACCACTGGTGACTGATCTTTTGCTAGAGGTGAAGTCACCCACTTTGACAGCGTGTGTCCTGTCAGTGAGCTGGTTGTCTACCCATCTGGTAATATAGTGGTTAACTCCCAATTGGGAGAATTTGTCTATAATACCTAAATGGGAGATTGTGTCAAATGCTTGGCTAGGTCAATGTAGGTGGTATGTACTGTCTTTCCCTTGTCCAGTGTCTTGGTGACTTTCTAAGTTATTTTAGCTTTTCTACGATGCCTGAGTGAGGAATTGTATCAAAAGCTTTGGCCAGGTTGATGTATGTGCTGCGCAACATTTTGCCTTCATCCATTGCTTTGACAACCTTTTCAAAACTTTTCACTAGGGTAACTATGTATGACCTGCCCTTGACAAATCCAGACAGGTCCAGTGTTTAAAGGATTCCTATGTCATTATTGATTAGTTACATGATAAGTCTTTCCATGAATTTGAATATGAGGTTGATCAGACATATGGATCTGCAATTGCCTGGGACTGTGGAAGGTCCTTCATTATGCAGGGGAATGACTGTAGCTGTTCTCCATTCATTTGGTAAAAAACTATGGAAGGTGAAATTGAAAATTGTTGTTAGGGGTGTGGCTAGATCATGTTTCCTGCTATTTAAGATGGATCCAGCAGTATCATCAGGACCCATCAATGCAGTAACTTTATCTTTTAATAGCACTTTTAGGTCTTAGTCTGCTGTGATATCTATATGTGAGCCACCATCAGGTATATCTTCTGGGACAGATGGAGGGCAGAGAGGAGTAAAGTTATAGCTAAATGTATCAGCTAGGAGGTTCGTTATATCTTCAGCTTCAGTGAAGTTAACATCATTCACAATCAGCTCAAAGAACTGCTGTGTTGTGCTTTTGCAAATAAGAACATAAAATAAAGTTGCATGATTGTCTTTGGCTTGGGTAGTTACTTTAGCCTCAGGCCTGGCTTTGGTGGAGTTTATTAACCTCCTGAGTTATTTATTTCAGTGATAAGGGTTCTAACATTCTGATAATGACAATGATATTATATCATTTCAAATTGTATTTGTATCATATCATATCATATCATATCATATCATATCATATCAAGGTAATGACAAAGGTTCTTCCAGCCAGCCAACAAAATCCTAAACCACC
The DNA here is from genome assembly GCF_019279795.1 of Protopterus annectens. Classification (NCBI taxonomy): domain Eukaryota; kingdom Metazoa; phylum Chordata; order Ceratodontiformes; family Protopteridae; genus Protopterus; species Protopterus annectens. The sequence continues at coordinate 1,238,589,477 of NC_056737.1, read as the reverse complement.
ATTCTCCATAATATAAATCCAACATATTCTTAAAAGTTATTATCTTAGTAAAATCCTTTATCTCGTAAAACAGGGAAATCTATAATTAATCTACCCTTTCAAAAAAAAGCAAGCTTTTGACTTATAATTCCTATACAAAGTTCAAAGTATGTTCTCACAAGCCATCATGTCTTGCACTTATCCTAAGACCCAAACATTAAAACAATAATAATCTTACATTGCCATACATGTAATTATTAAGTCCTCCCTTAGATGTCCATATGTGAAATATAAATAGCTGTAGCTGTCAAAGTTGCTGTTCATGGCTTAGGATTTTTATGCCCTAAAGTCTGTTAAAATTAATAATTACATGTGGTTTATCTTCAAAATGTTATTTTTTTGCACTATGTGTGTAAAATAAACATTCAGATTCCAACGAGACTGCAAAAATAATCCAAGATTACCTCACTCGGTGCTTTGTCATTCTAAATTTTTTGTACATAGCCAAGCACATTGTAAAATACATCAGTCAGAGTGCTCTTGTGATAATTACACTTTAGTTAATGATAAATTGCTATTCATAAATCTCCAATGCAAACCCTCCTCATTTTAGAATTAGAATAAATGGATTCTTGCCTTCCTTTTCCAAGAGGATATTTGTATTTTCCCCTTATTCCAGATAATTATCATCTTATCAATGTTATTTTATAAAATGGCATAATCTTACTCAAATGTGAGTACAGTTCCTGTCATAATATTGTCTGAGTGTATGGAGTAGTAAACAATCTTTCTGCCAGCACCAAGAGAAAGGAAGCAAATATAGAACCTTATTGTACCCCAGACTGATATGTTATTGTTTGCTAGACTAGTGAAAGGAATAGCTAGTGACTCTGATAAAAGTGCAGTGAATTTCTGTGGACTATCATCTGATTGTGTATAGCCAAATTTCCTGAATTTGGGACATTTTCATACAGAGAGGGTATTCACTTCCTTTATGCAGAAGTAGTTTTCCACAACAGTGCTTTAACTATCAAAGCTGACGTGCATGTATGTCTAATGCAACAAACCACGTCCTCAGTACTACTGCAGTGAAGGGACAAGGTGCAAATTGTTTATAAGGTTAAATAAATTATTCATGCTGTTCCAAAAGGAGGCCGTTGAGCAATGCTGTTTGAAAATTGCAATAATCTTTCAGGTTAGGTACAAACCCATATGTCACCTGGTAGATAGCCACACAGGACTCAGGAAGTTGAAATTGGGGAGTCCACCTTTACAAAGAGGCCAGTCAGAAGTGGAGTCTCTCAGGGATCAGTCCTTGGACCGTTCATTTTTGGCATTTGCTTCTCAGAAGTCAAGGCCAATGTCAGTGGTCTCTGGCTGACTAAATGTGCAGATGATTGCAAATTAGGAGCTGTCACTGAATCTCACACAAACACAAATGTTCTCCTGGAGGAGCTGACACAGACAAACAACTGGTGTCAGAGCCATGGACTAAAACAAAATGTCAAGAAATGCACAATAGTATCCTTTGGGAAGTCATCCCTTGCTGGTAACTATCATACTGACAATACACCCCTTAGAGTTGACCCAGTAGTCAGGAACTTAGAGACACACATAGATAGTATCCTAGCCTTTGATCATCATGTGTCTACAGTGGTGAGGAAATCATTCTATGTTGCACAACTTATAGACAAAGGTATGGCATCTAAGCCAAGGAAGTCATTGTTCCACTATACTCGGCATTCATCAGACCTCATATGCAGTCCAGGAGTTGAGAGTGTGTCTCTGTAAGAGCAAATGTGGCATCTAATCCTTAAATAATATACATCATAGGCATCTCTGATTTTAGGACAGATGGAGTAAAGTTAGAGATAAATTCTAGTAGTCATAATAGAGTGGTTGCAGGGACCCTTACGGCAAGTCTCAGCCTCCAAGCAAAACTGAATTGACTACTCACTCCAACATAGGAAATATTTACTAATGTTTCTAGCATTTCTAGATAGAGTTTTCTTTTCATTTTAAGTACTCTACCAGCTATGCACGGTGCTTGTGGTGGGTTTTCAGTATGAAGTGAGTGTGATTTTCCACTGACAAAGAGATGTTAAAATCCATGATTGCTTCTGTGGCTGATATTGTCCAGCATCACAGGGATGTCATAGTCTATGACTACCCCATTGGCTGCTATTTTCCACTGACAAAGAGATATTATAGTCCATGACTACATCAGTGGCTGATTTCGTCCACAGACAAATGGATGATGTAATCCACGACTGCTTCAGTGGCTGATTTTATGAATGTTATAGTCCATGACTGCCTCTGTGGCTGATATTGTCCAGTGATGAAGGGATGTTATAGTCCATGACTACCTCAGTGGCTGATATTATCCACTGACAAACAGATATTATAGTTCATGACTGCCTCTATGGCTGATATTGTCCAGTGTCACAGGGATGCCATAGTCCATGACTACCTCAGTGGCTGATATTGTCCACTGACAAAGAGATATTATAGTTCATGGTCTCCTCGGTGGCTGATATTGTCCATTGACAAAAGGATGTTATAGTCCATGACTGCCTCTGTGGCTAATATTGTCCAGTGACACAGGGATTCCTGTATAATAACTAAATAAACTTCAAGAAAAATACAGTAACATTTTTTAACAAAAAAGTAGTGACAGAGGGAGGCCAGAATAATAACAGATGAAGCACACTGCAGTAGCATTTTCTATGACCAAAAAAACTGTGTCACAAAAATGGAAGTAGTTTCATGATTGCACATGACTTACTAGTGAACTTTTATATTATATACAAGATAGTCCATACAGATAGTATAATCTATAACTAGAAAGTCAATGCACCAACCACAGGTGCAGCCATATTAGATGCGCTCCTCACTAATATGGGAGGGTGATGCCCACCCCTACCGTAATATTTTCCCTGGTAAGGTCAGACCACAAAATGGTCTCCTTTGAAGTAAAAATAAAACCTGGACCCCCAGCTAAACCTGGAATATTCAGGAACTACTCTAAGGCTAACCTCCTGCTATTAAGTGATAACATGGCAAAATTTCAAGCCCCCATAAACCCTGAGAACACTGCTATCCATGCAGAACTGTTCAAAGAAATGATCAATATTGATTTAGTAACCCTCCAGACACTGGAAGCAACCAAGTTTGGTTTCATCAAGGACAGATCATGCCTACTCAACCTAGTGGAATTCTTTGAGAAGGTCACCAAAGCAATGGATGAGGGCAAAATGGTTTATGCTGCCTACCTTGACCTGACCAGGGCATTTGACACAATATCCCACTTGGGCATTGTTGACAAACTCAAGAGGTTAGGTACAAACTATTATGTCACCCAGTGGATTGCTAACTGGCTCACAGACAGGACCCAGGAAGTTAGAATTGGGGAGTCCACCTCTACAAAGAGGCCAGTCACAAATGGGGTCCTTCAGGGATCAGTCCTTGGACTGCTCCTTTTTGGAATTTACTTCTCTGAAGTGAAGGCCAGTGTTGGTGGTTTCTGGCTGACTAAATTTGTAGATGATTGCAGATTAGGAACTGTCATTGTATCCCACACTGACACAAATGTTCTGCAGGATGGGCTGGCACAGACAAACAACTAGTGTCAGAGCCATGGACTAAAACTAAATGCCAAGAAATAAATAGTAGTATCTTTTGGGAAGTCATCCATCCCTGGTAACTATCATATTGACAATAGTCCCCTGTGACTTGAGCCAGTAGTCAGGGATGTAGGGACACACATAGACAGTTACCTAGCCTTTGACCACCACATAATTAAAGTAGTGAGGAAATTGTTCTATGTTGCACAACTTATAAACAAAGGTATAGCATCTAAGTCCAAGGAAGTCACTGCTTCACTTTATTTGACATTCATCAGACCTATCGCTGAGTACAATGCCCCCTTTTGTATGTATCTAACCAGGCATATCCAAAAATAGAGGTTCCTAATAATACAGGGCTTAAGTAAAATGTCCTATGCATGTAGATCTATGCTTCACATACAGGGCATTGTCAGACCCCACTCTGATGGACCTCCTGCATATCTGCAAAACAAACAGCACCAGAATTACCCATTCTAGGGACTTGAATCTTGCCTGTGATAAATAGGACCTGTTGGAGAGACATGTATGCATCCCAGAGATTACCCCTTCTCTGGAACAGGCTCCCCATCCATGTGAAGCTGAGTTCCCCCCTAACCCAGTTCAAGTCTAACTTGGACAATTGGATGGGGAACAGGAACTTCATCCCTGGTTTGGCACCTATTGTATGTTTCTAATGGACACATGCAGTCTATAAATGGTTCATCTCACAGGCCCTAGCTTGTAAATGTTTCATTTTCCAAGCCCCTGCTTACACTTATCAAGGGTATCAGAACTTGTCAGAGATTTGGGATGCATGGCTAGGCTTAAAAAGACCCTTGTGGTCATTAGCCTAGTAAACACCTATGAACCTATATTATATTATATTATATTATATTATATTATATTATATTATATTATATTATATTATATTATATTATATTATATTATATTATATCATATCATATTATACTGACATTTATTTAACAGGAATGTCCAGCTGAGACAGGTTCTCTTTTTCAGCAGTGGCCCAGGTAGAAAAGCTCTAAGGTAACAAGTTTAATGCAATCAATATATTATAGCAGTCAGTATAATGAGATTTGTATTGATATTTCCAAACATTAATACACAAGCATTGCAATGAAAATTTACAGATAGAAGAGAGGTGTATAAGATAGGTAAAGAATAAACAAGTTTTTAAGTGTTAACAAAGAAGTAGCAATGGAATGGTAATCTAGTTGTACTAATTAGAAGTAGGTATAGTAATTTAAATACTACAATAAAGCGGAGTATTAAATGGGGATAAGCAGGTTAAGTGATTTAGTCAGGGGTGGCTCGTGTTATAGGACTGCAGGACTGCAGGACTGCAGGCCCCCCACCAGTAGAATGAAAAAAGAAAAGAATAAAAATTAAAAAGAGTTCCCCCACCTGTAGAAAGAAAAAAAAAATTGTGAGTCCCGGAACTCCACGCATGCGTGCTTGGAGTTCCTGGTACTCAGAACTCCAAGCACGCATGCATGCTTGGTACTAAGGACTCCAGACTGCTGTGTTAGGCAGTCCGGATAAGGAATAAAGGGATCTCCACCCTGCCAGCCCAGACGTCTGTGCGGTGATGATCCCACAGACTGGAAGGACACCGGACTGCATTGCCCGCAGGCTGGATGCTACAGCCTACTCTCGTGGGGTGAAACAGTTTGCACAGGCTGCTACGAAGGTTGATCTGTCTAGAGTGGGCTGCTGCAGAGAAACCAGAACAGCTTGTGTGGGCTGCTAAGGGAATGTATTTTGATCTGCTGCTAGCTATGGAGGACGAACGGAGTTGCTGCTGTGGAGGTAGGGTGCTATGGACGAATGAAGTTTTTGATGTGTGTGTTACGTGAATGGATTTTGATCTGCTGCTAGCTATGGAGGTAGGGTGCTACGGATGAATGGTGTGTGTGTGTGTGTGTGTGTGTGTGTATGTGTGTGTGTGTGTGTGTGTGTGTGTGTGTGTGTGTGTGTGTGTGTGCGTGCGTGCATGTGTGTGTGTTTGTGCGTGTGTGTATGAGCTTGTGTGCATGTGAGGACAAGTATGTGCAAGTGCTTGTGTGTGTGTGTGTGTGTGTGTGTGTGTGTGTGTGTGTGTGTGTGTGTGTGTGTGTGTGTGTAATAAAATTTTGTTCTTGGAAAGTGTGCAATGTTCTCAACACAATGTCTTTTTTTTTTTTGAAAGGTGCATGAGGTTGTCAACAAACAGAATCATGAAATTTACTTCAGATGAACGTTTTTTGTTTTTCTTTCACTAGTTTGTACATAACGCTATAAGTCCATGTTCAAAAACTGAACCATAATTCCATTGTCAAGAAATCACATTTAATATACTGACTAGTAAATTCCCAGAACTAATTAGGAACTTGTTATCTTGAGCCTGAGTGTTGTGACAACCTAAATTTGTTTAAGAAATCATACATGAAGCAGGCATGCTGGATCTATGCTGTTGCATAGGCTGCTCACATACATGCCTCTTGTAGCCAGGTTTTCTCTAGTCATACATAGCCTGATGTAGCATGCTGGTGGGGACTGTCATGTCTTTTTTGCATCTGGAATACAGCATTTGCCTGCCATGGAACAGTGTGTGTTAACATGTAATATTCTGGATGTTAGGGTAAACATAGCTAGAGATTTGCTAGTACACATGGTATAGATAAACATTCTGCTAGGAGTACATGGTGTTCTGGGAACACTTCCTTTCTAAGTTTAATATCTGAAATAAGACTCTCAGCTACTGAAACATAAAGTCTGTTTTTTTGACTACTACTGTTATTTGAAAATGTGGATTTCTTATTAAATTAGCTAAATCATTTCAGGGTACTGGTGTGTGTGTGTGTGTGTGTGTGTGTGTGTGTGTGTGTGTGTGTGTGTGTGTGTGTGTGTGTGTGTGTGTGTGTGTGTGTAAAACTGGTGGCTGCAGAAACCATGAGTATAACTGGTGGTTAGAAAATAACACAGGCTCAAACCCTGTACATTGAGCACAGGTAGCAAGAGCCTAAATTCCCTACCCACCACTAGCTATAAAAGCTTTTCAGATTTCTGCCTCATATTTTTGTTCTGTTCTGTTCCTCATAAAAGCTGTGGTTTTCTAAATTTGACTTGCAATTCACTGAATAATTGATGGTACACTCTGGTTTGATTCTTGGCTGGGGTGCCTTCTGTGTGGAGTCTGCATGTCAACCCTGTGTTTGTGTGGGTTTCCACTGGGTGCTCTGGTTTTCTCCCATGTTACAAAGACGTGGCTGGAGTGTTTCTCCCTGGGAATGTGCTGAACACTAGCTTTGTTCCAAGTCAGAATTTCCTGGTTAACAAATGGAAAGTAAAAATGACAGGCATTTGAATTTCAGACTTCATATTCTTCAGAAAGTACATGGTAACACAAAACATTTTATTCTAGCAATTTTCTAAGTTTATAAGATGAATATTTGAAATTTCTCCCTATTTTGGGGGGCTGTATTCCACCATTACTGGCTTCATCCAGGTATTTTGTGCTAAGAAGTTGACAGCTATGGTGAGAACTGAATTTACTGAATATGTTTGGGGGCTGTATTCCCAATATTGGCTTTATCCAGGTGTTTTGTGCTAAGAGGTTGGCAACTATGGTGAGAACTGAATTCACTAAATATGTTTGGGGGCTGTATTCCCCCATTATTGGCTTTGTCCAGATGTTTTGTGCTAAGAGGTTGAGAGCTATGGCTGAGAACTGAATTCACTAAATGGTAGCCATTTAAGTTTCAGTCTTCCTTTCTTTCAAGAAGCAGCTGATTTGGCATAGTGGTATGTTGCTCTGACTGTTTTGCAGTGTCCTAGGTTCAAGACTTGGCAGAAAAATGTATGCTGGTAGCACACCATTTTATTCTAGCAACTTTCCAAGACTATACAAGCAATGTTTAAAATGTGTACCTGGTTTTTGGGCTTTTGCCCCCCCCCCAATACAATTTGACTTTTTCCAGATTTCTTGTGCTGCAAAGTTGAGCGATACAGTTGAGTGTCGAGTGGATTTTACAAGGAGCTGAGAGCATCAGCGGAAGAGAAGTTTAGTGCTGCTTATGCTAACCCTGCTTGCATTCTTAATAGCACAACAGGGAGTGTACTGCCTTTTGAGGTAGAAGGCTGTGGGTTCTACTACCACAGTATGTAGATGCATTGCTGATACTGTACTGTGTTGTAAAGGGGGTCGATGCTGCAGTGCTGAGAATGTCCTCTTTGGCAAAGATACCTAGTAGCTGTAAAGCTGTTATCAGTTTGCCATCCATTCCCTATTGCAATATTACTAGCTTATCATTTTTTAATGTGACATAGGCAATTTATTCCTCAAGGGCAACAGGCACTTTATTTGTAGATAAAACAATGAAATGTAAAGTTGTTTGATAGCTGCATCCTCTTCATTAGTTTCAGATCTCTTTAAGGTGGAATTATTTAGATGACTTTTACTTCTGCAGAAACTGTGCATATTTACTGATACTGGTAGACTGTAGAAGTTTGAGTAGACTTTTATGATGGAAATGTTCTCAACTGAGCAGTTTTGTCATTATCGGTGCATGCATTTTGTTTCATTGTTTACCAGAACAATGTTCAAAACAATAAATTTAAAATGCCCTCTAACAACTGTACTGTATTATACAAGGAATATAATTTAATACAATCAGGAAGGTGTATCAAAGAACACAAGTATGTTTTGTGTGCAAGGGGCCTATGATTTGAAAACAGCCCAAAGTTAATATTTATCTGCCACTGGTCAAATGTATTTTCTTTGAATGTGGGTTTCAATGCTGTTTCAATGAATGTGAGTTTCAAGGGCAGAGATGTTTTAATGCTAAGTCTATTTTCATTGTGAGACTGCATTGCTTTGTTTAGTAGATGTCTATTAATGTTTGTGCTGTAAAATACAAAATAAAACTTTCAAATGAAATTCAAATTGTTGTAGAAGTAAAGCACTATGCACATTACAGTGTTTATGGTAAATGGAGCAAAATAGCCAAGTAATGGGACATTGGAATGGCTGCAGGGGGGAGGCTCCATTAGACCATGATTTTGTGAGGGGGGAAGGGCGGAAACCTCAAAGTCAGCCCCAGCTGAATTATACCTCTCAACTGTCCAGATTTTCGCAGAATGAGTAGATTTTTGCTTCTTATTTTTGGTTTGTTCCTCATAAAACTTGTGGTTTTCTGACAAATCATTTAGGAATGAAGTCACTAAATAATGACAGACATTGAGTTTAAGACTTCATAACCTTCAGAAAAGTGTATGCTAAAGCAAGACCTGTTATTCTATCAACTGTCTAAGTCTATACAAGAGCAATTTTTAGTATTGTTTGTATGTTCCCCAATATATATGGTCTTGTCCAGATTTCCTGCATTAAGAGTTTGAGAGGTACGTGCAAATAAATTGCTTTATAGAATTAGGCATATCCAAACCTGTCAACTGTCCCTGATATTGGCTCAAAATTTTGCTCTCCCCCTAATAATCCCTCCGCGATATTGCAATTTTAGAAGAAAACATGGAAGGTTTACAATTAATAAATAACAGTAATAATCAGAGTTATAGATTACTTTTATTTTAGAAATGCATGAATATTCTCTTATTATGTCAGCTGCTCAAGTTAACAGTACTAATATTTAAAAAGTGGCCCTTCTTTGACAGGTTCTCAGCTATATTGTGTGGCTATTTTATATTTTTGCATCACATTTTTGGTCCGTTTTTCATAGAATTGTGTTTTTCTGGAAAATTAGTGACAGATCATTAAAGATTGAAGTTAGAAAATGCTTTCAGGCATTTGAGTTTCAGATTTCATATCCTTCAGAAAATGCATACTAATGCAAGCCCTACTATTCTATTGTCTTTCCAAGTTTATAAGAGCAATATTTAAAAAGTGTCCTTATTTTTGGGCCTTTGTCCCACTTCTGTGCATGACTTTGTCCAGATTTCTTTCTCTGTAGTTGAAAGGTATGACAAATGTGTCAGAGCTATCACCATCAGCCAGAGACATTTCAAATTGTGACATACTTGTTACACCCCACTCCCCCATGTATTGACTCAGGATGTGTCCAAGCAAGGCAAGGAGCAGTTATGCAGTGTAAGTGTGCAGATCATCCCCCATCAAAGGGAGACACAAGTACTACAGTGGCTTTTCGACTGTCCTTGATTTTGCAGAATGTTCTGGTTTTCTGTCATATTTTTATACTGTTGATTTATGCTTCTTATTATTCAGAAAATGTATGCTGTTTTAGTGACTCTTGCTCTGTGTTTAAGTAGCAATGCTTTAATGATCATCAGGTAAGCTTGTCTGAGATTGTAAGATACGAGTAAGCTTTAATAAGCATACTGTTAAAGAAATACCAACACTGAAAGCCTTTTTGTTGTTGCCACGCAGAGAATATTTACATACCTAGATAAAGTATAAGTCTTAGGTATTGAAATGCATATGACAATATTTGTAATAAAGGATAAGATTACAGTATTTTCAGAAGCTCATTATATTTGTTGGAGACTTGCAGTCATCTTTGCAGGCTTTACCCGTAAACTAAACAGAATGCCAATCTATCGTGTGGTCCATAACTTGTGCAGTAATCCTTTAAGCAATGTATCTTGAGCTTGTTTTGTGTTTGCTGTTCATTTTTTGCTTTGATTATGTTTTCCACATGAAACAAGTAGATAGTTGCTGTCAGGCAGCAGGTCTTTTGGGGATAAGAAACATTTTTGCAAGTGGGAGTATCACAGAGATTGTTACTTTTAGCATGTTACTTGGTACATTTATAAAGCTGAATATAAATTATAATTAGAACTACAGTGAAAGGAGAAGTGGTTTGAGTTGAGTACTGCTTGTTTTTCCTATATTTGATTTTGACTGGCATTCCAGTAATGTATTTTTAAAAAGTAATTTATTTTGTCATGCCACACAACCTTTTTGTTTCCATCTAGATATTAAGTAAGCTGTCAGGTAGCCAATGCATTGAAATATATTTTTTTTCTTCTACAATCCATTTTGTCTTGATTGGACTCTCATAATGACAGTCTGGCACCCAGGGCAGCGTATTTAATTAAAGTTCCAGTTTTGTGATTTTGAGCATAGCTCTGCCCCTTTCTAGTTGGTCACACCCCTTCCCATTGGCCCCATCCATCCAGCTGTCTCCTGCAGCCCCCTTTTGATTTGAAGAAGAAGCTGAGATCCCTCATAAAATCCTCAAAAGCTAGTTATGAAAATAAACTTGCCAAATATTCCAAAGACAATCACAAGGCATTCTATAGTTATGTCAAGAAAGATAGAATCAGGAATGGACATATGAATCGGAAAGGAATAGCAATGTGTTGTTGACATTGGTAAAGTAAGAGAAGTGCTTGTCTTGATTATCCTAATGGTGGATGAAACTTGGACTGTTGAGCTTCAACTGCCCCGGCTTCATCTCCTTGATGGTCAGAGTTCTTCCATAGGAAAACATTGTCGCTGAGTGATGCTGGAAGTAATTTGTTTTTTTTTTTGGTGGAATTTCCTACTTTTTGGAGTTATATATATGTGTGTATGTGTGTGTGCGCGTGTGTGTGTGTGTGTGTGTGTGTGTGTGTGTGTGTGTGTGTGTGTGTGTGTGTGTGTGTGTGTGTGTGTGTGCGTGCCTGCGTGTGTGTGTGTGTGTGTGTGTGTGTGTGTGTGTGTGTGTGTGTGTGTGTGTGTGTGTGTGTATGGATCTACTTCACAAGCTTGAAATTTGAAAACTTTGAACTTCAAATGATCGAGACCATAAGATCAATGTTTTGAAACTTTGAAATTGTAATAATAATAAAAAAAAAAAAATAAAACAAAAACATTTTTTTAATGTTTTTGCAAGGGGGTACCCTCAGCACCCCTCAAACCCCCTGCTAAATAAATATACAAACTTCCAGATTGCACTACAGTTAGGAAAACAGTAAATTTCTTGTTCCACAATGTACAGTGATCTCCATTCAAAAATGTTTGAAATTTCAAAACTTTGATCTTATGGTCTTAACCATTTGCTGTTCAAAGTTTTGAAACTTCAAGCTTGTGAAGGAATATATATATATATATATATATATAAATATATATATATACATATATATATATATATATATATATATATATATATATATATATATATATATTTATATATATATATACATATACAATATATATGGGTCCCCTACACATGATCGAAATTTCAGAAAGCCGAGACTATATGATCGACTTTTGAAATTTCGATCATGCAGATCAGGCATTTCCGTATAGTGCGGAATGGGAAAATTCCCATCTTTTGCACTGTAGTGCGATCTCAGAGTTGGTTTATTTAAATTGCAGGGGGGGGGGTGCAGGTGGCATTGACCCCCTGCTAGCAATGTGTAGCTAAGTTTTTTTTTTTTTTTTTTTTTTTTTTTTTACATTTTCAAAATTTCAAAAGTCGAACATATGGTCTTGGCCATATGGGTTTCGGCTTTCTGATCATGTATAGTAGACCTATATATATAGTTATCTATATATATATATAGATATATATATATATATATATATATATATATATATATATATATATACATATATATATATATATATATATATATATATATATATATATATATATAGTTTGGGTTGGGGCCCTCATACAAAAACATTTCAAATGTGGTTTTTGGCAAGATGTTTTCAATGAATGTAGTTTGGGGGTTCTGATCCTTGGTGCATTTGCTTTCATCCACTCATAATGGAAGCATTTGTTTTACTTAATCTAGATATGAGAATTTGTTTATTTTACTTAATATAAAAATAATCTATATTAAAAAAAGGGGATTAAAGTAATATCCCTGCCCTTTTTTGTCATATCCATCAAAGAAAGAAAAATAAAACACAAGGACTAAATGGGCAGCCAGGCAGCCTAATAAAACTTCTGATCTCCCACCAACTAAATTAACCAATTTGTGAGCAGAAGATCCAACATATTCAATATCAATTGTTTTTACATCTGATATAGGTGGAAAGAAAAGGAAATGAAAATACTTTTTCACAATTAACTGAATCACTGCACTGCCACTAGTAAGCGTCTTCTTTCAGAGAGGTTCCCAAAGGTTTTCTCCTTTGCTTTAAATGATTTTGTTTCATCTTTTCTTCCTGTCCTCCTTGTTGTGCTTTGCTGCTCTTTCTTCCTCCATCTCCATCATTGCACTTACAGTCTTAGGCACCCTGATGTCCCTGTGACATTTTAACTGGAGCACTTACGTTAATGTTTTCATTTCCCATGTTCCATTATGACATTAGAGTTCAGTCGTCTTACTGCCTTTCAAGTATTATTTTCATCCCAGTGTTGCAGTCTATGTGCCTATATTCCACTAGATTTGCTTACTTCAGCCTTTACATGTAACACCAGTTTATTCTAATTTTAGTGTTTGCCTGTGTTTTTTTAAGAATTATTTTCAAATCAAGTCTTGCACAAAAACGTAATTCATCACATGTCAGTATTTGTTGTTTTATTCAAATGATTACCTTCTACTGACCAGTATTACTCTAGGCTGTGCTTTATGCCATGCTTTGCTGCAATTATGCACATTTATACATTTATTATTTTTATTTTTTGAGTTTACTTTATCTTATAGGATTTTTTTATGTACTCAGTGGTATTTAACTGTAATATGCCCTATTATTACTACTACTGTATATTTTTTGAACTTTTCATCCTGGGCTTCTAATGAAATTGGGTCACAATCCATCTCAAAAGGCAGGACAAAAGAAATTTACAAATAGACTAACAGACAAAAAGACAGGTTACAGAGTGACAGTCTCTTTGAGCAAATGCTTCTGCAAAATATTTACCAGCACAGTAGAGGCTAGATAGATAAATGAGGAAAGAATGAAAGAGGGAGAGAGAACATATATAGAGCAATCTATGAGCAAACAGATCTTCTCTTAACTATTTACCTTTCAAAAACCTTTGATAGATATGTAGAGGATGAAGACAAGCTACCTGTGAAGAAAACACCCGAAAATATTTTCTTCTATTCTGGAAGATGCTATACAAGAATATTTTAAAATTAGGTAGAAGCTTGTTGTGTTGTAGAAGACGCAGTCCTTTAAATGAAAACTTCAGAACAATCTTATTCTTAACCTCTGATGTTTTACTAACTTTACATACCAAAGTATAAGTTTTATAGGTTCAGATGTGAACAAGAAACTTAAACCTTTGATATTCTGTAAGTTGGAGGAACATAGTGCCATGTCTGCATCTCTTTATCTCTTCTAAAATATATGGCTTTTTAAAAAAATAAAAAGATCTGCATTATTTAACAGAGAATAGTAGCTGGTGCCACAATCTCTCATTTTTTTTTGTTTTGGTCATCTCAGATGTCAACAGTTGGACAAACCCGGTTAACAAATGTCAATAAATAAAATAAATAAATAATACCCCCCCACCCCCACCCAGGATGGGCACGCTCATTCCTCCCTCATTGACATTCCATCAGTTACCCAATCTGCTAATCAAACCTGGCTCTTCTGGGCTATAGGCAGGGCTTTATTCCTCTATGCCACCAGAGTGGCTCTAGTACCATAATCTCAACAGGTGTAGCATAATAGTGGGATCCTTCCTTCCACACTTGTTTATAATTAGTTTTTATTTGCAAGTTATATGGCTGATATAAAGGGATTTCTGACAAGTGTTCACATGCTAGTAACGAACTCTCATCAGCCCAGTCTCACATAACTACCTAGTATATTAACACCCAATCCTATAAAACTGTACAATGCTACTAGAGCCTTAACCCTATTCCTAAAACTCGACTCCCCCCCCAACCATAAAGTTCATGATCACTCCCTAATTCCAAAGCTCCAGCCTTCCTCCATAAACATAAATTCTCTGATTTCTCCCTAATCCAAAAAATTCCCTCCTGATCATATCTCTCATCTGTCCAGATATTCATAGCATGTTCAGATTTTTGCCTCATATTTTTGGCCTGTTTTTTTTTTTTTAAATTGCCATTTTCATGTGAATCATTGGCAAATTATTAAGGACTGAAGTCAGACAAAAATTTGAGTTATAGATGTCATATCATTTATAAAATTCATGCTAATGCAAAACCTGTTATTTTATCAACTTTTTAAATTTGCAAGAGCAGTATTTAAAAATAGCCCCTATTTTTAGGCCGTTGTCCCCCATTATTTATGGCTTTGTCCAGATTTCTTGCTCCAAGAGGTTGAGAGTTATGCTCCTGATACCTAAACAAAAATCTCTCTGCCTGATCCCTAGTGATAAAACTCCTCTACTACAACTAGCTTCCCACTCCCTAACCCCACAAATCCCTCCCAGTCCTTAAACCTAAATATCCTTCCTGATCGTGGCCCTAATCTACACTCCTACCCCTTCCCCACAGGTGACACACTTACTTCAATCAAACTCAAATACCCTGTTTGAGTAAGATCCAGCAGCTGCTTGTCCAAAGTCATATTTGAGTTTGAATGAGAGCAGAGCCCTGCCCAACATACAAGACACTCAGGTCTCTAGCTTTCAGAAAGTAGTTTCAAGTGCTTGGGACTAGAACATTTGTGCTGGGTCTATCAGCTGGGCACTTCAGGCACAGTGTTTCAAAAAAAAAAAAAAAAGGTCCAATAAAAAAAATAAAAATTGCAGAGCAAACACAGAATACTATTCAAGAGTCAGTTTGGCAGCGAGTAGAGTGAAATCTTGTTTCATCTGTCTCTCTAGCTTATATCTCGAAGCCTAATATTTTTTGTAAAAAAAAAACTTTGAACTCTCTTTAGTTGTAAAGTGACATTGTATTTATATTAGATAGATTAAAAAAGTGGGAAATACAAATCAACCAAATATAGACCCCTGGAAACAAAACACCTAAGACCACCTCCTCAAATCACTGGCTTGGAATGTGTTTGCTTTCGAACAAGATTGCATTAGTGCAGCTGTGTTTCATCCTAAAAGGTGTTTTCTGTTTTCCTTGAGGTTTTTTCAAGAAGTTAATAGGTATAAATAAGAGGTATAGGGGCAAACGCACCGCTGAACCATATCTCACTGTGAGGAATGTTCCTCACATTGAGTTTAAAAAAAAAATTTGATGTTACAGAATTTTATACATTTAAAGGGTCCATTACAGATTACTTAAGAATTCTTTGCAAATATACATAGTACATAATACTACTTCACTGTAATTCATCAAACAAGCTTTTACATGCTAGACAAAAAGAAAAAAAAAGCCGTTATTAACCATTCTGTAATATTACTGACAGTAAGTATTCCATATTCTGTCGATTTGGTTCACATTATCAGAGGTAGTGATCCAAATTTTGTAGATGAAAAACTGAAAGCTATGAGACAAATTCTCCCACATAAAGGAATGCAGGGGGACACAGACATTGCTTTTAGAGATTTTCCCTGAATGTGAAGAGTATGAGAATTTGTGGGAAAATGTGCCAGGTGGTGTCCCTGTCAGAAATCTGATTTTAGGAACTCAGAGTAGAGCCAGAAAACTTGCATTGTGTTCAGTTGTTAACCAAATCAGTGTCCCAGTTATTCCATTGTGATATCCTAACACTATTTAGTACCAAATGGACTATTTTAAATGTGTCTTAACCACCATGGAGATCTTTGCTTCCAAGCTAAAACTCATGTATGTTTGCCTAGGACTGTTTTGAGTATACAGTTATCACTTTTATAATCAAAGTTTACAATATTCTTTTAAAAGCACATATGACCACATCTGTTTTCCATAAGCCTTTGACAGTTTTCAGTGCACAGTAAGTGTATAATGTCTGCACCCCAGCTATAACACTGTCTAGAGGTTGGAAGGCTTCCTGCTTGCAATCACTGGAATATTTTGTCATCCACAGAATGGTGCCTATGTTTACCTCTGAAAAGACAATACCATGTACTACATGGTTGTATAGCAAACACTGGGGTGCTCTATTGGGTATATGCACTGCGTCCCAGAGTATTTTCCACAAGCTGTCACTCTGTTTTCTAGTAGGTACCTAACTTTTTTGCCTCAGTTAATTGTATAGTAATTATTTTTAACTGCTTTAATTATAAAGTTTACTAATGACAAAAGACATATATAGGTTCATAGGTTCATAGGTTCATACTAGGCTATCTGCCCGAGGGCATTTACAAGCCTAGCCCATAGTTTTGTGGCTTACGCCACCCCTTTAGTATGGGGAACTATACCCATTATTTTGCTGTGCCTCTGTCGAGCAGTGACACTGAGGTAATCCCTGGGGTATATCTGCGATCTCCCATCCATTGGTCAAGAT
Source organism: Protopterus annectens (assembly GCF_019279795.1). Taxonomy (NCBI): domain Eukaryota; kingdom Metazoa; phylum Chordata; order Ceratodontiformes; family Protopteridae; genus Protopterus; species Protopterus annectens. The sequence continues at coordinate 1,238,572,617 of NC_056737.1, read as the reverse complement.
TTCTCTTGAACAAGGCCAGCGAGGTGCTCTGCCTCACATATACCGGGATTTTATTCCACAGCATAGGGAGTCTTTGGGTGATGAATCTATCCCTCCAGCACGTCCTATTAATAGCCCTGTCGAGGTTTAAGTCTCCGCCCTTGTGGCTCTGATGGATCTAGATTTTTGAGGTGAAGCATATTCATCAAATCTGGGTTTGACATGGCCTTGTATGTTAGGCAAAGGTCACCTCTGAGCAAGCGTAAGCGACTGAATAGAGCTGGAGTTCTTTCAGTCGGGCAGCATAGGACAGATGTTTGAGACCCTTTATCCTTTTGGTGAGGAACTTTGTGGCCTCTCCAGCTGCTGCAAGTGTCGGGTCAGATACATTCCGAATGGGGCATTGTACTCAATCATTGGTCTGATGAGTGATGAGTATAGGGAGACTATGACCTCCCTTGATCTAGATGAGAATCCCTTCATGATAAGGTGGGCAATGTAGAAGGTCTTCCTAACTACTTTAGCTACATGGGTGTCGAATGACAGACTACTATCAACCTGGGTCCCCAGGTCCCTGATAACTTCTTCTGTGCTCAGTGGATTGCCACCTATTTGGTAGCTAGGGGTAACCTTGTTTTTCCCGAAGGGTATGACTATGCATTTTTTGGCATTTAACTTTAGGCCATGGCTCTGGCACCAGTTATCTGTTTCTGTGAGACCCTTCTGAAGGATATCTGTGTCAGATGTGTTTTCTACTATGGCGCCCAGTTTGCAGTCATCTGCAAACTTTGTCAGCCATAACCCTCCTGTGTTTGCTTGCACTTCGGAAAAGTAGATGCCAAACAAGAGTGGGCCCAGGACTGAGCCCTGTGGTACACCACTTGTGACAGGCTTTGAGTCTGACATGGCGCCAGCAACTCTGACCCTGTGGGTTCTGTCACTCAGCCAGTTTGCAACCCATCTTGTGATGTATGGGTTAACATTTAAGCTGATGAGTTTTTCAATGATACCCGAGTGGGGTATTGTATCGAAGGCCTTCGCCAGATCGAGGTAGGCTGTATGGACTGCCTTTCCTCATCAATGGCTTTGGTGACTGTTTCAAAAAGTCAACCAAGTTTAGAAGGCATGATCTGCCTTTGACAAAGCCAAACTGGGATGGATCCAAAGTCTGCAAATTCCTATGTCTTTATTTATGAGGTCCATTATGATCCTCTCCATGGCTTTGCAGATAAGGCTTGTCAAGCTAATGGGCGGTAATTTCCAGGGTCGGTGGAGGCACCGCCTTTGTGAAGTGGAACCACAGTTGCAGTGCGCCACTCCTGGGTGCGTATCCAGAGGTAAGACTATGATTAAACAGCTGTCCTAGCTGTGGGTTTAATTCCTCGTTGAGTTCGTGGAGCACACAGCCGGGGACACCATCAGGTCCCATGGATGCTGTGTTTTTTGCTTTGGAGAGAGCAGTTCTCACTTGGGCATTGGAGATGTTTGGGGGGCTGCAATCGCTTGGTATAGATATCTCTCCTTTTGGGGGAGGGGAGAAGTTTGCACTGAACCTGTCAGCCAGTATGTTGGCAATGTCTGTAGGATCAGTAATCTTCACATCATTTTGAACTAGTTCTGAGCATATCTGGGAGTTTCCTCCCAGGTTTCTAACATAGCTAAAGAAGGCCTTATGATTGTCTTTTGAGTCTTTAGCTATTTTTCTCTCAAAATTTGCTTTGGATGATTTTATGAGAGCTCTTAGTTTTTTACTTATCACTATAGGGTGTCTTACCTTTTAAGGATTTTGCTCTATCTTGTAGTAGCTTCCTCCTTTTGTTGTAGAGTTTGTTTATGGCTGGGGTCCACCAGACTGGACGCTTGCCTTTCGTACAAAGAGTCTTTGTTTTGCTTGGGATTGCCTTATCCATGCAGTCCTGCAGGTGCTGGTAGAAGGCATTTGTAAGTGATTCAGCGGCTTGAGTACTGTTTTCCGCCGGCACGGGGGCCTTAAAGGAGACCACACTAGTCTTTAGAAGTGTGAAGTCGGCTTTCGAGAAGTTCTTTACTGTGGTCTTTTTTATTTCAGGTGGGGGTGGGATGAGGACCTCCAGCGAGATTAGTTTGTGATCTGATCTCACCAGTGAGGGGTATACTTCCGGTGTTGAACATTGTGCTCCTGTGTTCGTGATGATGAGATCAAGTATGTTTTCTCCTCTTGTGGGGATGGTGACTAGTTGTTCCATGGCATTTGAGTTTATGAATTCCAGGAACTTTTGGGCTAGGGTGTTTGGGCTTGAGTAGTGTTCCCAGTCTATATTAGGGTAATTGAAGTCACCTAGTATGATGGTGTTTGGTGATACATTTATCCCCTCTAGTGTTTTCAGGAAGGCCATGTGAAGTTCCTGAGTTTGTGAGGGTGGCCTGTAACATGCTACAATTTGCAGAGCAGTCTTGCCTATGGTTAATTGCACCTGGATGGTCTCCGATGCATCGTGCGTTGCCACCAGTCTTGAGGTGTGGGTGTCCTTGATGAATATGGATACCCCCCCCTCCTTTCTTGGTATTGTCCGGATTTTGGGGCCGGAACGCATGATAAGAGGTAAAACCTGATAGTGCTGGGGTGCTCTCAGGAGCCTTGAGCCAGGTTTCTGTCACTGCACAGACATCGATGTTCTCCATACTGAGAAGGGCCTCGAGTGCGTGCATTTTGAGATTTAGACTTCTGGCATTGAGCAGCATTACCCTTAGTTTTTTTCCTTTTTTGTGTTCTAGGGTGGTAGGTTTAGAATTTGAGCCTTGCCTAAAAAAGGCACTATGGGGGTGGCAAGAGCCTTTGCCAATATCCGGAATCCCAGGGTGACAGGTGCAAGCCGTCCCTTGTAAGCAGCGTGGCTTGTCCAGCATGTCATCCCAGGCAGACAGACATTGGATCCCCTTTGAATGACACCAGAGTTTAAGCCAATTGTTAAAGCTGATCATCTTATCTCTGTATTGTGGCATCATTCTTGGTGAAGGTAGGATACTGCTCAAGGTCAGGGTCATACCTGCCTGGGCTACATAATCAGAGAGCTCCTCAATGTCTCTTTTCATGTAGTCCAAGGAGGTACGTCTCAGGTCGTTTACACCAGCGTGGACAATGACTGAGTCGTATTTGTACCTGCTGTTGAGAGACCTGAGTGCTTGCGTTATGTGGCAGATTCTAGCACCCGACAGGCAGCTTACTGTGACCTTCTCCTTACTCAGTCTGGTGAGCGGGACGTCAGTGTGTCTGACTATGGAGTCACCAATGACTAGTGTGTCTGGCATTGTGTTTGGCCTTAACGGCTGTGACTGTTTGACACTCTGACTGTGAGGTCTATGTGTTGCAGGTGTTGTGTTCTGAGGTGGTGGTTGTTTGGGTGTCTGCTTTGGTGGCCTCTGCTGTTTTGGTAGATTTTTGATCAGAGCCGCCGAGTATGTCTTTGTGTGTTTATGTGTATTATTTGAGGTTGTGATGGTACTATGTGAGACTGGGTCTATAGTGTGTGTGGTAACCTTCTCCTCCTGACTGGTCTTGCCAGTCCTATGTTGAGAGAGCTCAGCCTCCAGTTTGGCCGTATAGTTGCATCTCTCGCATGTATTTGTGTTTTGTGGGAGGAGGAGAGGGTTGTCTGTGTACATGAGGCAATTGTAACATTGCCTCAATATTCCCAGGTTCACCAGCTGAGCAGGAGAGGACACTAGCAACTGATCCCTCGACATGCTAGAAGGACTAGACAAAAAAACTTTAAAAGAGATTCCGGGGGACGTGGGTGACCGAGAAATGGGGGTTTGCCTTTTTGGGGTGCTGTCTATAAGAGTGCCGTATCAAGGTAATAAGTACTGTAGGAGCAAGTGCTAGGTTTAACAGATAGAGAAAAGTCTACTTGGAGTCAAGTAGAGATGATCTTTTTAGGTATTAGAGAAAGTGCTAGTAACAGGGATGCTTAAAGGTAAGATTGAAAAGAATGCACTCTGCAGTGTGCACTCGAGAAGTTAGATATGAAAGTAGGTAACTTGAGTTTTACCTGTTTAAAAAGTTAAGGTTTAGTGGAGAGTTACTATTTTTAAAACAGCAAGATGGACTGAAAGGGGTGGTTACTTTTGTATTTTGGTACTATGAAATATTGTAGGATGGCCAATAAATTTAAATAATTGAAGGGGTGGGATTTCAAAAGTGATGGTTTTGTGATTACTCACATAAGCCAGTGAAAGTAGAGAGAAATGAGATATATGGTCAGATTAACATAAAAGGCGGGCAACTAGAAAGACAGTGGTATTTAACAAGACAACTTAAATGGGTGGGAGGGAGGAAAAAAATTCTGCCTGACTCAGAACGGAGAGAGCTGTGGTCTCTTTTGAAGTTTTAATATGCTGTTAAACAGAATGCAAGCAAAACACAAGGTAAAGAAAACAAACTACAGTATTCAAAATATAGAAAGGCAATACAGAAATACAAAAAATAACAGCAAACTAACCTTTCCTTCACAGCAAAGTGTAGCAGAGTCTGGATGAGCCTTTCTGGTAAAGCTGTATCTCAACTGTACAGATTTTTTCAGCATGTTCAGATTTTTGCCTCATATTTTTGGTCTGTTTTTCATAAAATATGTGATTTTCTGGCAAATCACTGTGATGACCTGAGGACTGAAGTCACTAGATAATGATATATATTTGAGTTTCAGGCTTCAAATCCTTCAAAAAACGTATTTTAATATAAACACTGTTACTCTAACAACTTTTTAAGTTTATAAGAGCAATATTTAAAATCTATCCCTATCTTTGGGCCTTTATCCCCCTGTTTTGTAAGGTTTTATCCAAATTGCTTGCACTAAGAGGTTGAGAGGTATGGACAGAGGCTATATCAAATGTTCTTACAAGATTGATGCATGTCATGATGGCGCTTGGGCTTCTTTCAGTATCTTGTTTTATTTGCTCTTTCTGTTTCTTCACTATGTATACATATTATACTGACAAAATGTTAACAGTACTGACCTGTAAAATATCCCATACTTAGGAATGTAACATCTTTTTGCTGATTTTTATAAATCAAACAAGTTTTTTAATTTTTACAGTATGTTTCAATTTTGATTCAAAAGTGCATTCATTCATTGTGTGATGGAAGTAATTCATCTCCTGTTTTGCTGGTTTTGTAAGCATTCAAAACAAAACAAACCCATTGAAAACATGCCACTCCAATTAGTAATTTCATCATCAGTATCACATGAGAAATCTCAAAAAGTAGACCTGTTTGTAGTTAACACTTAAGGCTAAATATATGGATTCCACGGTATGGCACTGTAATAGAAACAGTTATTTTACAGCAAAATCACATAATAGTGTGTATAATGCTTGCTTTTCTGTCTGTTCTAAGCTCTTTTATTCAGATATGTATTATTTTGACACATAGATCATTTGAATAGTACTTTATCAATTTTCTAATATAGCTGCCATGTATTAAAACAGATTCAATGACTGCATTTTTATATTTCATGGGTAAAATAGCAGAGATCTCCTCTTTGTCAATTAGACTTGTCTTCCTTGTCAATTAGACTTTCAGAATTCATGAATCCTACTTCATACATAATTTTTTCATTCTTTGAAATTACCACAGCACTACTTATATTGAGATTCTGTCTAGAAAGACTGAATATGGACAACAAATGTCACATTTGGTATATGAACACCCGCACAGAGAAAGTACTTGCAGATATTCTTCCAGTCAGACCGAGATCCGTTTGTCTGTAACAAAACATTGCAACCCAGTTCTAAATGCTGATATTTTGTTTTTAAAAGATGGACCCAACTGATGATATTTAACTCTCTTGCTTAGCATGTGAGTGGATCTACAACAGGGCAGTGTTTCAAAAGACATATAATGTATATTTCATGCAGGCTAGGACATATAAAATGTTGCCTCCTACATGAGGAATGGTCAACTTATATCTCTCACATATTGTCTTGTGTTGCATTTTAGCACCTGGCAAGCCGATCCTAGTAACACTTTCCTTACAAAACTGCCATTTCCATGGGACAGAGGGATTAAGCACGGAATACTTTCCATATAAGCTGAGTTTTAAGACACAGGCAGCAGGAACAATGACAGGGATTTCAGTCTTTTCTGATAATTATGATTGTTAAGATCAGAGATCTTATGTTGCTAGGACCCTCTGGAGCTTTTTGAGTTTGTGGAAATGTCAGTCAAAATACATACTGAATGGAGCACTGTACTCTGTAATGGGAGTGTTGACTGCAAGGGAGAATAACGTTTTCAGACGTAGATGAAATACCTTTGGTTGCTAGCTGTCTTAATTAAATGATTTATTGACAATATCTGCCACATGTTGATCAAAAGATAGGGAGCTATCAACCCAAGAGTTTAGGTCCTTGACTAACCTTTTATTTATTAAGGGTGCGTTATCTATACTGTACATTGTGGGTAACTTCTGTCTTTCAAATGACACAACACTTTTATAGTATTCAGTTCATGATTATCAGTAGACTAGCTATTAATTACAGTACTTTTATCTGCAGGGTTTTGATAACTTCTCCCAGTTTGCAGTTGTCTAGTGTGGTTAACTAGAGGTCCTGGTTATCATTTCTGAGATGAGAGAAATAGATACCAAACAGGAGATGACACAACACAGAGTTCTTGGTGACTAACTAGTTATGTAAGCATCAATTGAAGGCTACCTGCCGCTTGAACTGTGTGGCTTCTCTCTTTCACTCAACTGACAATTCATCTTACCAAGTAAGGATCTGTGTTTAAATGTGATAGTTTCCTTGCAATGCTGCCATGTGGTATGGTATCAAATGTTTTTGCTTTTGCTTGAAAAAAGATAACTTGTATGAACAGTATGGCCAGTGTCGCCAACTTTCATAGACGCTAAAAAGGTTTAGAGAGTAGGTAAAATGTACATTTGTACTCTCATTTGGAGACTGGATGTTCTCCAGCAGGCTGATCCTGTATAAGTAGTGCACAGGTAATATCTGGTAAAAAACAAGTTCACAGCTTCAAAGCAGCATATTAAGCTGATGTGAAGCATGGGCAAAAAGAAAGGAAATGGGAGCCATTGTTTTACACTTGCTAAACATGGCTTTCCTGTTTAGTGAGTATAAAACTGAAACAAAAACATAAAGAAAGGAAAAAATAACGTGAGTGTGTGTGTGTGTGTGTGTGTGTGTGTGTGACTGTGTGTGTGTGTGTGTGTGTGTGTGTGTGTGTGTGTGTGTGTGTGAGTGTGTGTGTGTGTGTGTGTGTGTGTGTGTGTGTGTGTGTGTGTGTGTGTGTGTGTGTGTGTGTGTGTGTGTGTGTGTGTGTGTGTGTGTGTGTGTGTGTGTGTGTGTGTGTGTGTGTGTGTGTGTGTGTGTGTGTGTGTGTGTGAGTGTGTGTGTGTGTGTGTGTGTATATTTACACCTGTGTATATGAGAAAGACAGAGAGACAGCACATACCAAACTCTTTTAATTGCAATAGGCAGGCCATCAGCCTGCATCCCAAAAATTCCTGGCATTAACTGATTTTAATTCTCGGTGATTAACCAGCACATCAAACATTCAATGAAGGAAAGAGCAAAATCATACAGCAAAATCAAGGACAGTTAAGAATCTGGGTGTGGGGTGGGGCTGGTTACAACGATATTCATTCAGTGCTTTTTTTCTTTGTTCACTTAATCACAGTGAGACATCTGAGGTGCATTCAATCAACAATCTGTCTGTAACTGCTGTGTGTATGTGTGTGCAGCCATTAAATAGTTATATAGCTTAGACTTTAGATGTAAAACCCTTCTTCCAACAATTACATATGCTACAGCACATTAGGTTAAACAATTATTTTACTTCGAAAATTTAAAGAAATAGTATATAGTAATAAAAAAATTAAAAAAAACAATTTAACAGCACATGCTCTAAGCACTATAATACCATCCAGGTTGTGTGTTATTGGGGAAAATACTGCCCTTTATCAGAGGTAGAGGCTCAATGCTGAACAACACCCCTGGGGAGATATTATTTCCCCAATAAGACAAACATTCTTGGGCATCATTGCTTGCTTAACAGGCAAGATTTCCCTTTGACGAAAGAAAAAATTGATGGGGGGTGAAGACTTAAGAGATTTTTAATATCATAATTAGTGAGATCAGTTATAACATGCTCCATAGCTTTATAGATCAGATGCATAAGCTGAATGTTCTGAAATTTCCAGGGTAGTGCTACCTTTGAGGGAGAAGGGTCATCACCACAACAGTAAGATTTGGGAAAATAGTCTGTGGTTAGTCTTATGTTAGTCAATTTAAGGGGAGGTTCACAGAGATCCTGTCTGATACAATTTAATAAGCACTCAGGTATATTATCATATCCCATAGAGGAAATGCTTTTGGTTTTGTGTAACACCTTAAGAACATGTGCTTTAGTAATGATGGTAGAGTGACAGGTTTTCAAATGAGTGGTGTCAGAAGAGATGCTTAGTGGGTGAAATTTGCAAAAAAATATGTTTAAGAAAGAATTGGGAGTTTCACTAAGAAAAAGTGCAGAACAATTTTGGATGTTATTACTTAGTTTGCTATCATTGCTAAAGAAGGATTTGTAGTTATCCTTTGCCTCCAAAACTATTCTAGATTCATGAGTTTGTTTATTGGTCCTTATAGTGCTTTTCATTTTTATGATAATATTTATATGCTATCCTCAATTTAACAAGTTCTCACCTTACTGTACAATTTAAATGTTTTTTTTCCTCTTGTTATAAAGTTTGCTTATGTTGGTTGATAACTGAAGGAATTGTTTTTAAATTGTACATTGTATTTAGCTCTAGCTGGCAATACTAGAACTTGCATTTGTGTAAGTGGGCATAAAACTTATTGTAGTTGGCTGCTCTGTGTGTGTGTGTGTGTGTGTGTGTGTGTGTGTGTGTGTGTGTGTGTGTGTGTGTGTGTGTGTGTGTGTCTGTGTGTATCTGTGTGTGTGTGTGTATTAACGTTCATTGTCTTGAAGTCCTTAAATATAGAGAAATTTCTTAAACGGGAAATGCTGATTTTCAAAGAAAATTTCACAAGTTCATGGCCTGACTTAAACAGAGAAGGACATTTTAGTACAATTAAGCAAGATCTGGCCCAGTGGCTTTAGACTGTGCTGTAAGTATGTTAGAATACTTAGGTATTTATATAGAGCACTAGGCAAATTCAATACTGTGAATTTATTTTTTGACAAAATTTGGAATTCAGCACAAGTAGCTAGCTTAAAGGAAGCAATTGTGCCGGAAATCACAAGTTTCACATGCCAGAATTACTTTATTACTGAGAGAATTGACTAAATTCTGCATTGCTTTCAGATGATGTGTTTCAGTTGCAACCACAAACATTTCTCTTTTAGGCTGATGTTTTCACTCAACAAGCAATTCTTGTGACACAGGTATTTTTTGACTATTACATGTTATAGTGAAATGGTTATGGCCCTTTTATAGCTTACAGACATGATTAAATCTTTATTCATTTAATCACACCTGTAACCAAACATAGTGAGTCTTTATCTAGATGCTACAGCTTTCTCTGTAGCTATACTTTAAATGGGTTTTCATTATACAGCCGAGTGTTTGGCAAAATATCAAGCTGGAAAGCTTGAACAAGGAAATGGCAGCAAAAGACTGAAAGAAATGTGACTGCTATTATGGAGATCACAGCACAGCAGGGATCAGAGTTTTACTCCTTTCCCCACTGTGATGCAATCTTGAGTCGGCATATATCATTAGCAGGGGATGCAGGGAGTGCTGACCCTATTCTCTCACAAAAAACAAGTGTTTTGAGTGTACATGGTTTTTGATGATGTGCCTTTGTTCTTTTCATTGTTTCCTTGTTCAAACTTTTTGGCTCGATATTTTGCTGATCACTGATTTGATCCCTTGACTATATAATAAGAACCCTTATAAACAAATCAATTACTGTACTCACTGTACCCAAATGATAAGCATTACTGAATTGTTCTTCTTCACAAAGGGTATTCACAAAACATTCTTTCTAACTTTAGAACAAATATCATAAACACTTAAAAATGCATTTAGAAACAAGTCCTTTATCACATTACAAAACACATGTGACCACCCTCCCCACACAGATTCCATCCAGATTATAGTGCAGAAACAGTATTCTCACCATTGTTATATACCATTCACTAAATATTTTTTTTTTATTATTTCAAATAAGATGTCTTAAACATTACATGAAATAAAGATAAATAACATATTTACAATTCTAAAACATTACTAACTTCAAACCATTATATAACTATTTACATTGGTGTATATGCAAATAACATTGAAATTCTATATTATATAAAGTTAGAAACATAAGATGATATATCTTCTTCGATATTTTCAAGTAATTCCAGTACTTTCATCCAAGAGTAATAGTAAGAAGTAGATCTTTTAGTTCTGTTCTTCACTGTTAATATTTCCATGTGAGCAACTGTTGTTATTAAAGTCTCAAATTCCTTGAACGTAGGCGAAGCCTCATTTTTCCAGTGTATAGTTATGATTTTACGTGAAATTGCCAATAGTGACCATAGAATTTTAGTGTCTTTTTGGTACACAGTTTGGAATAGGAGAGTTGAATAAAATTAAAGACTTTGTTAATTGAAAATTATCATTATAAACAGTCTGAAAAAATAATTAATGGATTTCCAGTACATATTAAGACATATACATTCATAAAAAACATGCTGCCAATCTGCTTTTATCTTGGTATGGCATCTCCAACATTGATCTTCAATAGAATGCATTTTGGCTAACCTATGTGGTGTATAGAAACTTCTATGTAGATATCTCCAAGTGAATAATTGCCAGTATTTTGATAATGTAGAAAATTTGGAAGATTTTAGAATAATACTTTTTTCTTCTTCAACTGGAGGATGGTTGTTTATTAAAGTATAATAATCCCAGTATGATTTTTCATGATAGTTTTTGTTTTTAACAATTTTATAGATATTAGACAAATAACCTGTACCCTGATAAGGCTGTTTTGTGATAAGAATAAGGTATTCAATGAGTTTTGGAGCTTCATATCTAACTGAAGGTTGCATTTGTTCTATTTTATTTATAAGAAAATGCCTTAGATTTTGTAAAAACAGCCAATTGTCTTTATTTATATTATAATTATAAATTATCTGTTCCTTTGTTAGAATTTTCCCTTTCTCTATAAGTTGATGCCAAAAGAGTAATGTTTCTTCTTTAAGTATATTTATTTTAGATATTTGGAATGTATCTAGAATATTTGGTGTAAAAGCTATAGGAAAATAAGAAAAATCCAAGAATTAATATTTGGTATTTTGTTTATATATGTTCTGAACACTGAAAGTGTAGAGCTTACATAGTTTGATGGCAATTTATTAATATTATTTCTTTTCCTAAAAATAATCTTTTAACATCCATATAAGGGGTGATGGTATTACTGTTAAGTTGTCTTGTATGTGATTATAATTGATTTCTATGTAAATCTGCTCATGGGCTTGTTTCCATATAGGTGTGTATGAATTATTTAACCATAGTGTTATGTTTTTAATAACAGATGAGGTAATATATAAATCAATATCCGCTAAATTAATTCCACCATCTTCCCAATCTGGCAAATGTTTATTTAAGGCTATACGGGGTTTATTTGGAAACCATAGAAAATTTAAAATTAGTTTATTGTATCTTTGAATAATATATTTGGGAGGTGGCAATGAAAAATTTTGTATTAAGTATAATATTTTGGGAAATATGCTTATTTTAATAAGATATAATCTGTCTGCTGTTGAAAAGATATATTTATTCCAGTAACCAATTGTTTGTTCTATTTTGTCTAGTATTTTATTATAGTTAAATATTAGAGAATCTGTTAATTCATTGAGTAGATTTATTCCCAGATATAATAATTTACTTTCTGTTACTATATATTTGGAAAATCTTTTGTTTATATTATTTTTTTTTTACAATTACAGGGCATAATTTTAGTTTTGTTTTCATTAAATTTTAAGCCTGAAATATTTTGAAATTTATTCATGGAGTTAAATAGAGCATTCAAAGACTCATTTGCATCTGAGAGAGTTAATAGTATGTCATCAGCAAAGAGTTGGATTTTAAGGTTTAACATTTTATTAATACAAATGCCCTTTATGTTATTGTTTGATCTGATTTGATTTGCAAAGGGTTCTATGAGTAATGCAAATAACAATGGTGATAAAGGGCAACCTTGTTTAGTTCCCTTTTTATTGTTATAGGGCCTGATCTATATGATCCCAGTTTAACATATGCAGTAGATTTTTCATATAGTATTTGGATAAGATTATTAAAATTAGAAGGAAAGTTATATTCTTTTAAAACTAGTGAAAGAAAGTTCCAGTTAACCGAATCAAAAGCTTTATTAATATCTAATGAGATTACATTTAAATTTAGGACTTTATGTTTGCTATAATCTATTAATGTTAGTATTCTTTTAATATTATCTGAAGTATTTCTTCCTTTAATAAAACCTGTTTGATCTTTGTGAATTAAGAAAGGAAGAAAGTGTTTGATCCTATCTGCGTATATAGCCATAAACATCTTGTAGTCTATATTGAGTAATGATATTGGCCTATATGAGGAACACTGTTTTTCATCTTTATCTGGTTTGATAATTGGGGATATCAATGAATATTTCCAAGAGGGTGGTATATTCAAATCTTTATTGGCTATATCATATACTTTTAATAATAAAGATATGGCTTGATTGGGTATTAATTTATACATTTCTGTTAGCATATTGTCTGGGCCAGGTGCTTTATTTGTCTTGAGCTTTTTAATTTGTGATTTTAATTCTGTCATATTGATTGGTTTGTTTATAATGTCTATTTGTTCTTGTGTTAATTTAATATGAATATTGTTTTCTAAGTATTTTTTTATATCCTTAGTAGGTGTATCTTGAGTATTTATGGAATTATCAATGTTAAATTGGAGTCTGAATACTTCTAAAATATCATTTAGTTCCGTAATTCTTTTGTTAGTATTGGGAATAAATATTTATTTTATTTGCTTAGATTTAATTATTTTTTTGTTCTATTAGTTAAGTATCTCAGGTGTGCTGAATTAGTAGAGTATGAGTTTATTTTTATCTTTTCTAAGTTAATCATAATCTTATGGTGTAGCAATTCTGTATACTTCTTATTGATTTGTGTAAGTTCTTGAACTTGAGTAGCATTACCCTTTTGTATTTCCAGTTTCAATTTATCTGCTTTGTTTTGTAAGTCTAGCATATCTTTATTCCATAACTTCCTTTTATTTATGTACCAGGATAATATCTTCCCATATTTAACTGCTTTTAATGAATCCCAGACATATATTTCTGAAATATATTCTGTGTAATTTATTTCTAGAAAGTTTTTGATTGTTTCTTCATAAAATTCTTTGAAATCTCTCAATTTTGTGATATAGGAAGGTATCCTAGTAATGGGATTTGAATAAAATGGTGTAAGCTCTATCTCAAAGACTATGGCATTATGATCAGATAAAGGACAATTTATGATTTTGACTTTGTCAATTTTTGTTATTAGGTCATTGGCAACATATATTCTATCAATTCTAGAGTTAGTTTTATATCTATGAGAATAAAATGTGAAGATTAGTGAGTCTGGTTCTGCAAATTCATTTATATCTTTTAAATACAATGTATCTATAAATTTTGATAGTGCTTTAGAGATGGGTTGTTTTCTTCTTTTGGATTTAGAATCTGTATCTTTTCATTCATTATACAGTTGAAGTCTCCTGCCAATATCAGGCTACCCTTAGTTAAATGAATTATCTCTTCAAAATGCTGTTTAACTGTTTTTAATCCTAGTCCTGGGATCCAATATAGATTTACTAACGTATAGATTCTCTTATTTAACTCTATTGAAACTAGACAAAACATACCTGATGTATCTTGATGAGTAGTAATTATTTTAGGTGTTATAGTTGAGTTGCAAGTAGTATAGCTACTCCTCTTTTTTGTTTTGTATTGAGAGTTTATTAGTACTGTGTAATTATTAATATTTAAGTTGTTTATATCTCTATCTAATAAGTGTGTCTCTTGTAAAAAGACTATTTGTGGTTTATGTAAGTTTATGTACTTGAATAGGCTTCTCCTTTTATTACTATTATTTAGACCATTAACATTTATGGATAAACATTTCATTTCCTAGTTTTGAGTTTGTTTTATGTGTGAGTTTATGTAAATATTGTTTATTCTTAGTTCCATCTTGGATACAGTATTCAAAAGTTTTTCTTGTATGATTTTTGCATGTTTCTGAGTGACACCAAAGTGATAGAATAAAAAAACAAAGAACTTCCAAACTTGTAATTCTTAACCTTAAAACCATTCCCTATTGCTATGAGGTAATATACCTCTTCGTTTGGTTAGTGAATCTAACCAAACAAACTTTCTACCCTCACAAATAATATTTGGATCAGTTTCTCTTATCCTCTTAGTTTTAAATAAAGATAATTGAATAATATATTAAGATAATCTAATCAGCTAAAATATATACATATAGTCTTTACTCATCTTATTGTAATTCAATAATACTTACTTCTAAGCAGGTTTCAAAAAGGTACAAATATTTAGATTAAGGTAGTATCATTTCAAAATAATTTAGGGTATTAATAAACATCATGTTAAAATCTATAACTGTATATTTCATACATCTGTTGAAAACTATTTACTGACATTACTGTATAATACAGTACCATTGTTGTGCAATTGTTTTAGACTACTCAAGTCCGAAACCAGTGTTTAAATTAATATTTGCAAAGTCATATTGGAATAAAACATGAATAGTTCTGAAACCACATCATATTTCATGTTTAACATAAACTGAAATGCGATACAATGTATAAGTATATTAATATTTCTTTAGTAGACATTAAATATGTTCCTCTGATTGCATTTTTCAGCTTTTCAATGACAATTCCCATGGCTGGAGACAACAAGATCACAATTTAGACAGCTCCCTTATCCAAGAGACCACTCATAATGTTGTTACCTGATTGAGTGTCTTGTTGCCAACACTTCCATCAACCCTCAGAGGGACCCTGCACAATGAAAACTGACACAGTACAGAGGTAAAACTGCAGCACACTTGACCACACCCTCAAAGCAAACATCTATGTATATCACACATCAACTCCCACAGCTTAGACTGACACCCAACCAGTGAGTCTATCTGCTGACAACAAGTGCTGGAGATACAATCCTGACCTACTCAACACCAGTAATTCAATCCTATGACTGAACAAAAGTATACTGGAGAACACATCAAAACAATGGAAGCTGCCAAGATTCAAACCACCATGCACGAAAATATTACAGGCCAAAATTCCCAACCCATTTTGCAGCAAAGAGACAAAACGTATTCAAACCATGGGGTAACACCTTTACCATGTCAAAAAGGTGTCCAAGAAGCTTGTTTTTCCTCCAACATCGGAGGACAGCCACGATGATCCATGCACTGCAAGAGTACCATTTTATCCTGGCAATTGCTTCACGACTGTATATAGAAACATTTAATCCAAATCATTAACTGGCACCACAACAATATTTCTCAGAAAAGTTGTTTTACAGCCAATGACCAGACAGAATGCATCATTGAGAGGATACATTTATCAAATGTCAAGTGCCCCAGCCATAATACAAGTGTCTCCTCAAATCAATCCCCAATGAATCTACTGCCCACCAAACTTGCAGACCAATACTGGCATCCTTTCATGCAGTCACATTGAAACACAAAAATACAGGTCCGCTGATCAGGAACAACCAGGCTCTCAACTGCCAGACAACACACCCGTCTGCAGAAAGGTCTAAGAATCATAGTTGCATTGTCAAGCATCCTTGTCCACACTAACAGTAACATGATATACCCGCATACACTAGTATTGTGTCATTCTTGATAATGTAAAAAGCCAGGCAATATCATAAGAAGGGTGAAGCCACAGCCAGGCAACATAACAAGAAGAGCACAGCCACAGTCACCATTCAGATGAGCAAACGGGAACAGCATGAGCCATCTAAGGATGGATAGCCCATTGAGTACCTGCCACAATGCATGCCCATAATGCATGGCAACCCAGTAACAAATTAGGGTGTGGGCTAAGCCTCTCCCCCTTCCA
Source organism: Protopterus annectens (assembly GCF_019279795.1). Lineage (NCBI taxonomy): Eukaryota > Metazoa > Chordata > Ceratodontiformes > Protopteridae > Protopterus > Protopterus annectens. The sequence continues at coordinate 1,238,556,499 of NC_056737.1, read as the reverse complement.
CTCAAATCAGATCCAACACAATATGTGTGTAGAACACAGATGCTTCGACAAAGCCCAAAGCGACATGGGATATAAACATTGTATAATTGACACACCGGGTCAAATCCACTGTTGTTATGTTACTCATTATAGTTGCCTATACAATCATTGCTTCCACTTTCTCCATCTAGTATACCATACCGCCATCTAAATGTTTGATTTGCCAAATGCACATCCAACCTTCTTGTTGCATCCCACCTGCCCACCCGAGGGCATACCTTGGCAGCAGGACATCAGTAGTATTCTGCAGGAGCACCAGCGTGGGAAATGGCAACCCTCCCCAAAACAAACCTGTCAGTTGCTTGACATTTACTAGTTTCTTTAGAGAATTTGTAAAACAGCAGTGATTTTATTTGCTGATGATTAATTTCTGCTTTTTAAACTCTGCTGTATAAAACATAGTAAGGGATAGCTAAAATGTCTGGAAATCTAAACTGATAGAAAGACAAGCAGATATATGTCCTTATCTATCAAGGTGCTAGAAGACATCAGTAGCCATAAACTGAAAGTGCTTCAAAAATAAATATCTGTGTATATTTATATGAACCTTTTATATTATTTATGTTTCCTTAGACGGGATTTAGGTTTCTGTATCTTTAAATGTGAACCTAGCTTATTTTCTGACTAGACGTCAATTAGAAAGAGTCAGGGGATGGCGTACACAAGTAAATGCAACAAGCAATAAGTAACTCAAGTTTCTAGTGATGTTTGTGGCTGTTAAATTGTCTCGAGAACCAAGCAGGAAAAGGTGTGTGTTTTTTCTTTTTTCTTTTCCCTTCTCTTATTTGGTGACAAGCTCATGTAGTGGCACGCAAGCACTCTAGTTTACGGAGTAGTGTTCACAACTGTCAAACTTTGCATTTTAAACATGCTATGCCTTATTTCTCTACAAAAGAAAAGACAACAGGATATCTAAGCTAGTCACAAGCATCTTTCAACTCCGGATGTCTGGAGCCACAACACACATGACTTATAGCCTCAAAATATCACTTAAAACATATTTTTTCACTGGACTATATCAGTATGTGCATATGGGTCAAAGGCAGAACATCTTTTAAGATTATTTAAAGTAGTCTTATGATACATCCTAACTGAAATACTTCATTTCAAAAGCAACACATTTCTGCCCAGCATTAGCGTTTATCCAAACAAGGACACTTTTAACTTATAAAAAGTAATACTATCAGGGATGTAACTGATAATAAGTTATATAGCAGCCATTACTATACCTATTAAGTAATATAACCATATACTGATGAAAGTATTATAAGTTAATGAAGATTTAATAAAAAGAAGAGAAAAATAAAAACAACAAAACACAAAGAGAGAAAATAAATAAATAAATAAATAAATACACTATTTGGGAACATTATTATGCATTGATTACTCTGATTAAGAATATGAAAATAATAGATGGATAATAATGAAAAATAGAGTAATGTTTAAATTATGCTTAGTATATTGATGTGATTTGAGATAAATGTATTTACATTTATGCTAATTTTGACATTTAAAATATAATTGAAAACAGTACCTGTTTTGGTGTAACTTGAAGACAGTAAGAACTTTTCTTTTGTTGTTAGTATTATTATTTAGATTTTACAGAATATAACATATGTAAGATTATTTGTCCTTTAGTTTTTTTCTTTTGCTCAACAGTTTTCCAATTATTTACTTCAGCATTTCTCTTGTGTACTTATTGTCCGTCCATAGATTCATGTGTTAGGATGTTGTTGTTGGTAAGGTATTTTATTGCTGAATCTACTGTTTCAAAGATTTTTATTCCATTTGGTAGAAAAACTTTCAGTCTTGCTGGAAATAAAAGATGGACTTTCAGTTGCTTTTTCTTCAAGGTTTTTTATTGGTAGAAATTCTTTTCTTTTTGAAACCACCTTTGCAGAATAATCATTGTCAAATCTTATTAATGAATCATTGTATTTGATGGGAGAATTTGCCCAAGCATTTCTTAATATAAGATCTTTATCTTGTGTAGAAAAAGTCTCACAATTATAGATCTGGGCTTGTTCTTACCGGAGAAGAAGCATTTCCAGAAGCTGATAGTGATCTATGCGCCCGTTCTATACCATATGAAAGAGCTTCAGGTATTTTTGTTACATCTGGTATCCAGGTGGTAAGAAAGTTTATCATATTGTCCCCTTCAGATTTTTCTGGTAGACCATATATTCTAATATTATTTCTTCTTGTTCGGTTTTCCATATCATCAAGTTTTTCTAGTAAATATGTATTCTGTTGAAGTAAGAATTCAGTTTGTTGTTCTTCTACTTGAACTCTAGTGTCAATGTCACTTAATGACTGTTCAATAAGTGATATCTGTCCTTTCTGCTGTGTAAACATTTCTTGAAGCTGTTCCAGTTGTTGTGAGCACTTTTCTTTAAAAGTATCTATTTTATTGTCCATCTTGTCGATTTTTATTGTAAGTTCCTGTATATTTGTAATGAGAGACTGCAGGTCTTTTTTGAGAGAAGAGTCTTGTGCTGTATTCCTTAGATGACTCATGCTGTAAAGCTGATATTGGTGCTGATTTTCCAGTAATTAATTTGACAGGAATTATTCAAGTTCTGACAATAAAATTTTCTTATAGATGCTCAGAGTTATTAGAAATAAGTTAGTAATAAAAATTTCTTCAAATTAAATATTATTTTGTAAAATTCCTGTCAGGAATTGTATTGAGGTAAGAGAGCTGAAATGAAGTGCAGCTATCAGTTCAGCATCCTAGCCACGCCTGTTATATACCATTAATGATCACAAATGCCAAGGCCTTCCTGGACCTCTTCAAGTTGTTGATACTGTATCATACTACCTCTTACTACATAGATCAGCCACTATGGATTTTAAGCAAAATTCACCTTACTGGTTCAAAACTTACATATCTTCTTGTCTTCAGCCTGTCAAATGGTCACAGAGATTATGTTATTTCATACTCATCACCACAGGAGTTCCTTAAGGCTTCATCCTTGGTCCACTCCTTTTTATCATCTTTGTTAATGGCATGCATACTTCACTCAGCATTGCATCAATAATACAGTGTGCAGATGACTCTACCCTCATTTGTTTAGTGAACACCCTCAACCAATTATAGCATATTACTCAGCAAATGTTCAAGAGGCCGCGGTGGTGCAGCGGTTAGCGTTGTCGCCTCACAGCAAGAGGTTCTCCCGTTCAACTCTCGGCTGGAGCACCTTCTGTGTGGAATCTGCATGTCCTCCTCATGGTTGAATGACATTAAAGACATGCAGGTAAGTGCGTGTGTGAATGGGTGTGCCTACTTTGAAGGTTGGGTGTTATGTTGGCACCTAGGCACCATAAAAAATCCACTGCCAATCATTAGCAGACTGAAGTTCCGCTGTGGTGACCCCTAACTGGGAATAGCAAGAGACTCAGCAAATTTTCACACTTTAGAAAACTGGCTTACTGATCACAACTCCACTTAAATGCCAATAAAATTAATTATCTTCAGCTCAGGAGCATCACTATTTCATCACAAATGTCTTCTATAACTGAACAAATGGCCTACATCAAACTTACTGATGTAATAATAGATCAAAAAGTGTATTTTGATAAACACAAAGACTATGTTATGCATAAGAAGTTAGATATACTTTAAAAATCCAAACCCTCCTCAACTGAAAGTGCCTAGATGAAGACAACCCAAACACTTCTACATCAGCTAGCCTAATTGACAAAGCACAGCACTACACATTCGAACAAAGTTATAAAACTGCAGTATTTGCTGCAAATGTTCCAAATAAAACCCATTATTATATCAATCTACAAAATAATTAATAACTGGCTAGAACTAAATCATCTTCTCACATTTGATCCATTAAAAACTGCCCATAAAATGTTCTGGATATTAAAGAAGTGCCTTACCATTCGCTCCTTAGTAAGCATATTTGTACCAATCAGACATCTCAGGTCACAAAGTTAAAATCTATTAAGGTAGCTAAATCATGCAATCATTTTGGAGAGTCACTTTATTTTGTTAACACATCCAGTATATGGAACTCTTTTCCATCAGATATTGGAAATGAAACAAAATATCTACATTTCTCAATACATTCAAATTCTGTTTAAAATATGTGTGTCCTTGAACTTGACCTTTGCTGACAATTGCCCTCTCCACTATTTCTCCTATCAGTTTCTCCAATCTCTAAATTTCTACTAATTCCTCAAGTTATTTCTGTTAGTTAAAATATGCAATCTTTGCAGTGACTTCTTATCGAATATTGTAATATGTTATTTCTACCTTACTTCTGCTCTGTATAACCTGCTCTGACTGTACTTTTTATTGTGATTATTTTACCGTGCCAGCTGTGATACCCACTCTGCATACAATGTGTGCATACATTGTGTTTTGTCACTGTGTATATAGTGTTATGCATCTATTTTTTACACCCTCTAACCAACTCTGAGATTCACTTTGTATGTCATATATAATTGTATTTATATATATATATCTATATCGTATTTTGTCATTCACTTTTTATATGTCATGCAACTATTGTGTTTACCATCCGCCACTGACACTGAAACAGGCCAGTAAGATCAATGTTCTTTCCCAGTTAATAAGTTGAAAATAAAATAAAAAAAATGCATATTTCTTTGATTGATGATATTTATTAACTACCACTGTAACATTTGAATCTCTTTTACGGAAGTCACTGCATTATTTGCATTTCAAATAACTTAATTGTATCTCAGCTATTGTGAACTTCTCTCTCCAGGCCTATGCTGGAAATGGGCTTTCTGCTCATCGAGACTATACTGGTTAATAAATACATAATGCAAGAAAATGAATGAATCTATATTTCTAATTTATTGTTTATTTCTTGCATTTTTTCTTGGATTACTAGTCACACAGACATTTATTTTAACATCATTAATGTATTTTTTCTGTTTTCTTTTGCTATTATTTTCTTTCATAGCATGCATTTAGCATGATTACATTTCCCCAGGCAAACCTTAAAGTTGTGAACTTGAAATCGTGATTGTTCTATACACATGTAGAGTTTTTATCAGCTGTCCAGTTTGATTTACTTAATAGTCTGCCTCTGACTTGCTCATGTTTGATAACATGCACAATTCTGTCTTATCAGGGAATCCAATAGGGTCAAATTTACAACCCCCCTTTACATGTATTGTTAAGCTCAGTCATATTGGAATCTATTGACTATCTAGCCCCTTCATTTATACAGAAAAATAAAAACCTTACACATGGGAAACTTTGCTTTGGCTGACAACATGCTTGGAAATTTTCTATTAGTACTGTTATCTTGACATTTCCTTCATAATTAAGGACACAAGTGTTAAATGGAATATGTCCTTAACTGCAGCATGAAGGTACACTGTACTAGGAAGTTTTCTGATTTCTGGATTCAGCTTTCAGTAAGATGCAGCTCAAAACTTCTAGACTCAAAGCAACCAGTCTCTGCACACCTTACTATGAAAATTCCAAAACATTCACAGTCGTATTGATGGCAAGGTAAGGGAAAACAAAGAGTTTCATGACTGGAGGTTGGTAGCTTGGAAGCAATTTTATGAGATACAAAAATGAAATTATTATTATTATTATTATTATTATTATTATTAATATTATTATTATTAAGAATGTGTGTGTATGCCTGTAGGCATCTCTCTCTCTCTCTCTCTCTCTCTATATATATATATATATATATATATATATATATAGCTAGATGGATAGATCTAGATAGATATAGATATAGAAATATATGGATCTATTTCTAATAATCAAAAGCCCACTTACCCAAAGACAATCAACGTTTTGGTCCATAGTTGTGCAGGGAGAGTTAACTAAAGTTGTGTTCCCAGAGAATATCATTTTCTCACATGAAAGATGTTTGAATTTGAAGCAGTTATTGTATAGGAAGAGCAACAAGACAGGCGTTGATGGTCGGGTAGGATGTCATCCCTCTCACAAATGCAAAGTTTGCCCTAAGGTAAGTAACCCACATGGTAGCAATATTAATGATAGAACATATAAGGAAACACAGAGTTTTACCTGTCAATCCAGTGGAGTGGTTTACATCATAGGATGTGGTTGTGCACTGAGTAAATGGTATATTGGACAGACCAAGAGAAAGGTTAAAACACGTATTTTGGGGGACATTAGGCATAGAAGAGTGGACAGTCCAGTTGCTCCCCACTTTTGTTTAAATCATGGGGGTCTGACTCTTCATTATTCTTTAGTGTATTAGCCAAGCCTTTGCCCCAACATGGGGAAATATATAAGGTGAAATTATTATCTTTAGAAACCAGGTTCATCATTCATTTCAATACATTATTTCCTTCAGGTCTCAACCTGGAGGTTAATATAAATGTATAAAATCAATATAAATGTTTGTTTAAAAACGTATTTATACATGTGCAATTTGTATCTGTATTTAGATTGGGACATGGGGATACTAATAGTGTTTTTACAAAAAGGGAAAATGTCACTTTAAATCTAATTGTTGTAGTTCATGATGTCATTGTGATTAATTAACTTAATTAACCTACAAGTGGTGATTTTGTATATAAAAGATGTGCTTTTGATGTACGAATTATCCCTTGAAGGCTTTTTGGCCAAGGTACCAGGAGACACCAGTAAAGCTATAAAGCAGATTTCATCTCATCTGGAGACTTCATGTTTTATTTATCCAAAGACAATCTTACCAAGACAACACTGAACTGTTACTTTACCAAACGATCACACTACCAATTTGTTTCACAGGGTAACTATGCACTGGGCCAACATATAACGAGGAAATACACTGCAGTATGTCAAACCCACCCAATATGGATCTGCACCCCCCCACACCCTCCCCCCAACTAAATATACCAACTCCGGTATCACACAACAGTGGGGAAAAGGGTAAATTTCCCCATGTTGGCCAAGTGCATACTTACCCTGCGAAAAAATTCAGTAGTGTGATCATTTGGTAAAGTAACGGTTCAGTGTTGTTGTCTTGGTAAAGTCGTCTTTGGGTAAGTAGCTTTCAATTATTAGAAGTAGACCCATATATATATATATATATATATATATATATATATATATACACACACACACACATATTTCATTTTTATGTCAAGAATCCCATCAATGAATATGGCAAGCAATATTCTTCATCAAGTTTTACTTTGAAATTCATAAAACAAAACATACTGCTATTTATAGTGTGTGACTGTATTATACTAGCAATATCTCACAGGAGGAAAGAAAATCAACCTTCTTCCAGCTACAGTTTTTATAGCCACAATTTACCAAGAAAATAGCTTTTTTGTGCCAAATATGCCTATTCTGTCAGATACCCATATCTTCCTATCAGTCTGTCTCTGTCTATCTATCTATGTATAAATCTACATCTATAGATAGATATACAGACAAATAGAGAGTTAATAATGGCTAACAGACCAAGTGCACACTCACCAGATGCTTTAATCAGTCTTCTGAGTACTAAGCAATTACATTTCACACATCTAATAATGTTATCCCCTTCTTAAATTTATAATGACTTTATCATTACTAAATATGTTCCACATACCAGTGTTCTGAACAGCTTCCTTTAATTTGGAGTTTTATTTTCTCACTCTTCATTTGTCTACTGTGGGTCTCTGAGAAAGTTACTTAACCAGCAGTAATGGTGGAATAAGCCTAGGTCCAGATAGCTGAAGAGAACTAGTAGATGGCCGATCATCTTTCATCAGTGAGGTCTTCATCTGGAGGTCAGGAAAAGGAAATGGATCTCGACCTTTGAATCATGTCCATGGAAGCTGGCAGCATAGGTGCTGACTGTATCTTGAGTGATGAGGAAGTATTGTATCTACTGTACCTCAGTCCCAAGATGGCATGCATGGAGACATTCCTCTGCTTCTCAGTGATCTGAATGTTGTGACCCATTTGGTAGAAAGGTAGACTCTGAGAACTCTGTGTGGAAGGGGTGAGGCACCCTAATAATAGGGTGAAGGTTTTGAGCTTAGCTGGTACATGTGCCTGATTAGCATGTCTTTGTCCTTTCTGTCTCCTGCAGTACAACATAATAATAGCCCTCAAGCTGATCTCTGTATTAAGAATGCAGTGTTGCAGCTAGTCAACATGTAATGATATAAGATTCATTTTATCTCCTAATGACACCTGTAGTTTGCCCAACTGAAGTTATGGGGCATACGACAACCTCAGTGTAAAGGTCCCTGACTGTAGAAGATGTGGTGACTATAAATGTCCTAGACTGTGATCTGGTAAAAATAGCATCACTCAGAATGTCTATGATTTTTAGACTTTAGATTTTGGAAGTAACTTTCTTGCAACACATTAAGAAGACATTCAGACTGTGTGAGCAGCTAGAAACAGCTTAGCATTTTGTGGTCATACAGCCCTTTTATTACTACCATTGGATTGTTCATTTGGGCAAAGGGTAGTAAATATCTTCAATCACTGCAGCATGAGGTCACTTAAAATGAAGTGGCCATGGAGAAGGAACCTAAGTTTCAACTCATTAGAAAATGACAAAAAAGTATGAACTGTTTGATTGGAACACAGGAAAATTAATACATGACCTGTGTTTTCCGTTCAAGTTCTGCATTTAGAAAGTATGAATAAAATAATGCATTTTTGAGTGTCTGCTTTTCTACTTGCCTTCTTATATCACCTACATTTATTTAACTACTTTGACCAAGCTAGAGTCTTGTGAAATACATGTGAATGGATGTTTCCTAATATCCATGAAGAAACAATAATGCATCTATACAAAGTTTAGATTTGCAAAGATCACAATTCTGAACTTGTGCATATGGGGAGAGTGCTTGTACTTATTCCCTGCAGTGGTTGCATGGAATGCAATGGTGAGAGTGCTTATTCTTACTCCCTGCTGCGGTCGCATGGAATGAGATGGTGAGAGTGCTTATCGTTACTCCCTGCTGTGGTTTCATGGAATAAGATGGTGAGAGTGCTTATCCTTACTCCCTGCTGCGGTCATGTAGAATGAGATGGTGAGAGTGCTTATCCTTACTCCCTGCTGCGGTCACATGGAATGAGATGGTGAGAGTGCTTATCGTTACTCCCTGCTGTGGTTTCATGGAATAAGATGGTGAGAGTACTTAGTTTTATTACCTGCTGTGGTTGCATTGGATGAGAATATCTCAGCAGCCAAATCTGTCTGTATGGTGTGAAGTTTTCCTAAGAAAATTGCTTAAAAAGTTATTTTGAGCTGTTATCATACAAGTGGGCATAGCAGCAAAACTTCTAAGTTTCTAACTTCATTCATCTGCAAATTTTGTGCAAGAAACTAAAGGTCACCTTTATTTACATATACAACATGTGTTTCTATGTAAGTTATTGATGTCATATTCGTTGTGACTGAAAAGAGACTGCACACCATTCCACTTACCAGCTAAGCATGCTGTCTGTGCATTTTTCAATATTTTATTTTTTATTTTTATCTACTTTTGTATGCATATCTTAACAGCAAGTACAGGCCATGCAAAATGAATGGATGTAAGTCTTGAATGTAAGAAATTATCTATCAGCGCACTATTATGTGATCACTAGTGTCAGGTAGATGTGACTTATACCAAGAGTAAGACTGACGCATCTTGGGGATTTATCTTTACCTTGACATGCAGTGATGTTGGAGTTAAATAACATGGGTGTAAGGAGAGCAGGTGCTGGAAGGGGGCAAATCTATCCTACAAATATGCTTTGTTAGTGACTTTTTTAGGTCTGACTATGAAAGTTGTTATGTGATAAATTTCTGAGTATCAATCATATAAGATTCAATTCTGTAATGAAGCAAAAACATACCCAAGAGATACGCCTTGTCTGCTATTTTGTTTTACTGTATTTTACCTATTTATAACTCATGACAGACTCTAATGGGGAATTGGGTTGTAAGAGTTATGCACTTAAAATGTAAAAAATGTATCAGCTAATGACAACTTTTTAAATGTGGAAAGCACAACTTTTGGAGTCTGTACTTACACATGTCAGGATGTGTGTGTAATGTAAAATTTAGAGAATATTTATTAAAATATTACTATATGATAGTAGCTACCAATATTTTAGAGAGGTCTGCTCATACTGTAGAAACAACCTTGTCTAAGCAGTGTGCTCTTAATATTTTAGTGTCTCAGTCTCTGTATTTATTGAAATTAAAACACTATAATTAACACTTTATTGCATTTAATGTAGTACTGTTGCACAGATGGTTGATCTAAATTTAAGTTGTATAATTATTTGTAAAGTGAAGAATTACCCCAATAATTCAGTATGAAAACATGTTAGTGGTGATTAATAAATATCATTAGTAAATTATACAATAGCTCATGTATGAATTCTGAATTAATTTCTAGAATGATTAATCTAATGGTGAGCTATTTTGAAATTTTATAAATCAATTTGTGAATTATTTATTGTTTAAATTTTGAGATTCAAACTAATAGCATGCATTAGATAGCAGGCTAATAATTGTAATCTATCATCTGGTATTAAGGAACAGCTCAGTACTACCATATAAAAATACAGTTCATGAGCCAGATGGATTCCTTGCTGTATATAAAACTTGACTTTTGCATTTTTGTTGACTAGTAATGTGGGTATAGGTGTGTGCAGATGCATGTATGTTTGTGTGGGGGGTATGCATGCATGTGTGCATGAACGTTTGCTAACTAAATGCTTGTTCTTTTAGTCATACATGTTAATATTGCAAAACTTGTGGAACACTTCAGAATTCTTTCTTTTTTAGAAATTGGTATTCTAAGATCATATTTTATAGCATTACTTGTGGCATATGTTTGTGTGTGTGTGTGTGTGTGTGTGTGTGTGTGTGTGTGTGTGTGTGTGTGTGTGTGTGTGTGTGTGTGTGTGAGTGTGTGGACTCTTTTGAGCCTCTGCATGGAATTGTTTGTCACTGTGGTTCTTCACAGATTTTAGACCATGTTCATAATTTGCTTATGTGAATGTTGATATATAAGCCCTCTCTACATATATTATATGCTATCTGCCATGAATGCATATGTCTACCGTTCTACATTATTTTTTCTTTGGTGGAATGTCAAATAAGTAACTAGTTGTTTAGTATATTTAATATGTTAAGCAACAAAGGCATTCATCAAAACTATGAGAACTGCACCTCTCAGCTGTCAAGAAGTTTGCAGAGTATCCAGATGTTTTATGTCATATTTTTGGCCTGCTTCTCATAATTTATCATTTTCTGGCAAGTACATGAATGATTAAATTATTAAATAATGACAGACATTTGATTTTCAGACTTTTTGAAAATGCATGGTAAACCAAAACGTGTTACTCTATCAACTTTCTAGGTTTATAAGACAAGTATTAAAATATTTCCCTGATTTGGAGCCGTTATCCCCATATTATTTCTGGTTTTGTTCAGAATTATTCTGCTAAGAATTTGGGATGTATGACAAGAAATGATCTTGCAAATCCTGGTGCTGAGAAAGAATGACTGATCCAAAGGAAGAACAGCAAATTCTGAAACTCAAATTTTATACCAATAAAGTGTTTTTTTGTAGGGGAGGGCCACAGCAATGATGATGGCTGCACCCCAATACTCATATAACTTGCTCACTAACTGCAGTAAGATAGAAAAGAGAAGGGGTGCTAGTCTGACATACCACAGCCTTGGATGTATAGTATAGCTCATCAGAGAAACAGCAGCCTACAGAGTAGATGAATGTGGCTGAATAGGAGTACAAACTTCCATGAAGGTCTCTTTCTTGTACAGTTCTCTGCTAAGCACAATCTCATTGTATCTAGCAGCATGGATGTGCACTTTTACATTGCTTTCTCATTGGTAAATTAAATGGAACTAGGTATATATTTATTTGCTTATTCATTTTAATTCTTTATTTTTTTTATTTTATTTACAGGTTTGATGCTTATAGTTTAACATATCCAATAAATACAGTTTCCCGGTCCCCTTCAATAAACACATCACACCAAATGACATTTGACAGCCATTACTGAACTTCCATAAACATAACTTCATTAATCCATATTTATAAATTACAACTAAAACATAGTATAGCTGATTGCAATCACAGCATAAACATCCATGTAACGTTAATCAGGACAGAGTGACCTCACTCATCCTGACCCAGTAAGCAGTATCCATACCTCCGCTTGCTTACTTTACTTATGCAGCAGTGCCCCACAACTCACTGCATTTACCATTTACTGAATTCCAATCAATAAGCAGCGTCCTTACCTCTGCTCGCATATTTACTTATGAAGCGGCACTCGCTTATTTTATCAGTCAGCCTCCAAGTTCCCACTTTCCTTTCCCAACTCATTGAAATGAACATCCACCACCAGAGGGGGAACAGAAGAGGGCAAGCCTGTCCCTCTTCTCTGCCCTACCTGGACTGATAAGTTACCACAATCCCCACTATTCCACCAAAAGAAAGGGGAGGAGGGTGGGTAGCAAGTTCACGCCAAAAATACGATTCTCTTCCCAGTTACACTTGCATAAACGCGTTAACCCCCTCCCTACCCTTACCTCATTTCCTCCCAATTATCCCTCATTCCCCTATAACCCTTTCATCCCCCCTACCCTCTTAACTCACACTAATATATTTATCTACCCCAACAAAGATGTCCCTAGACAAATTGGTTTGTTACCAAACCTCATTTGTCCCAGTCCCCTTCAATAAAAACATCACACCAAATGAAGTTTGATGACCTTTATTGAACTTCCATAAACATAACTTCTTTAATCCATATTTATTAATTACAACTGAAACACAGTATAGCTGATTTTAATCACAGCATAAACATCCATGTAATGTTAATCAGGACAGAGTGACCTCGCCCATCCTGACCCAGTAAGCGGCATCAATGCCTCCACTCTCTTACTTTACTTATGCAGCAGCGACCCACAACTCACTGCATTTACCATTTACTGAATTCCAATCAATAAGCAGCGTCCTTACCTCTGCTCGCATATTTACTTATGAAGCGGCACTCGCTTATTTTATCAGTCAGCCTCCAAGTTCCCACTTTCCTTTCCCAACTCATTGAAGTGAGCATCCAACACCAGAGGGGAAACAGAAGAGGGCAAGCCTGTCCCTCTTCTCCACCCACCAGCCTGACCAGGCTGTTCCCCTCCCTCTTACCAAAATTTTAAGACCTAACCATTCATAAAAAAAGGCTGAGCTTAATATCATTCGTTGTACACCATCCACCCTAAACCAGACTGGACCCCTGTCATCAACCCAACACCTTGCCATATAAATACCAAAGCCACCAATTGAGTAGACGGTCAAAATAATCCAATACTCCCTCTCCAGTACTAAAAGAATAACCATGACTTTGTATAATTTCTGTACCTTAACTAAACTCTCATATTATTCTAACTACCAGTAATAACCTAATGAGTTCCAGAACATTACCTGCCAAAAACAACACAAGAACATTAAACCCAAATGCCACGTGAAACACACCAGGGCAATTACCTACCATCATGCTGAACCACAACCCTATTTTCCCACTCAATGTATGTAATAAAATTGAAATTTCTTTTCCAAAATCATTTTAAGAGCAAACTTCCCATCTCTCCAACTCTGCAATCTAAGAAGAAAAACACAATAACCAGCCTAGCATTTACTGACCAACAAACTACCTTCTGAATGACTAAAATACCTCCATCACATAAAATGCCACATAAACTGTAATGCCCTGAACCTTCAATTCCCAACATTAACCCCTGCAACAAAACCTATCTTGACAACAGATAAAGTCTGTCAAAGTTCACAGATATCAACATACTCCAACCCTTGAAACAAATGAACCACTGACCAAGATTCAGTACATTCATTTAGCCTTGTCACCCCGCGCAGTTACAATACTCAGAATTAACTCCTCCTTGACCAACTGGGACTACCTCACCCTGCTCCCATGCCTAACAAACTAAATCCTTCCCACCAAAATTCTCCTCATAGACTGCTATAATACACATTTAAGCCAATCTAACAATGCCCTACCATATGCTTAACTTATAAATGGGGGCTCAAAGTCCTACAGCTAATCTTTAACCTTATTGCAGCCTGACACCTCATCAAACATGAACAACACAAGCAATACTCCCGCCCTATTAAGCAACTGAATGTGACCTAATCCCCAAAACACTGATAACCTATTCCCAATTAAATTAAAAACTGCAAATAATCAACTTTCCTAATTGTCCCTCCATCCTGCCATCCAGCAAGTCACAAACCCCCAAATTATGCCCCAGCACAACACCTCCCATAATATTTGCCAGCCAGGCAAATCCTCATGACCCACCCAATCCAACTGCCCCAAAGAACATCCCATTGAATTCCACTTAAGGCAACACAATGGTAAAATGCACCCACTTATTAACCTCCACCCATGGCAACCCAATTAAACTAGCTGGCATGCAACTTCAGTAGCACAAGAAGCTGAAGAACAGCTTTAATCCAACACTTGTTCCTGACTTCCCCTCAAACCTTTATTCCCTTTGTTACCTTTGTATCTGTTAAGGAATTAAACACGTCCTACATCTGCAAGGAATCCCAAACAAATGCCTTCCCTAAGCGTTCTCATTTCTGCTTAGTCACAAATATCAAGTCCCACACATCCTACCAGCCTAAAGCATGATCCAAATGCTTCGCATGTTGCTCGCTCCAAAGCCTTAACTTGATATGTGACATTAATAAAACCTGCTTGAGGGACAGATTTGCCTTCCAGAAAATACCCCTTTTGGAGCAAACTCCAAACACTTCCTTACCCTCTGCACCGGCTGATATGAACTCTGCAATGACACCATATGTGACCACCTTCCATAGCACTCCAACTGCTGAAACACCCATCTTTGCACCAACATATATACGTCAATCTATAAAAGAAAGGACAATTGTGAAATTGAAAGTAGTGTCTGGTGAAAAGACAAGGTCTACAGAAGATGTTATAAATGAAAATTTTACAGAACAGCCAAATATTAACCCACAATGACCGATTCAGTGTCATCATTTATACATCCAGATGACATATTATATAGCAATAACAACCCTGAGAAAACTATTCTCATAAAGTACCTTTAATGTCGAAACTGTGATGAGGATCACCCATAGTGTCCAGTATGTGAATCATTATATCACTTCCTAAGACATACTACCAAATTTTTATGCAAACATCACAGATTAACTTTATTTACATCCGTACAAAAGATTTTGAATACATTACATAGGATGCCTATACCAAAGCTCTGGAATTGTATCCTTCTTCTTCATCTCATTATCCTGGGTTTGAATTCCTCCTCTTCCATTAGCCTAATATACCACACAGAGTAGGTCAGATAACCGCTGAATGCTCCCAGACTGCCCCAAAATAAAACATATATGCCTAGTAGATCCACACACAAAATAATATGTTATTCTATGCTCAAAACATAGCAAACAAAACAACGAATATTGTCTATAATGGATAAGATGTGTTCTTCAAATAGCCGAAACCACCAGAGAGAGAACACACTTATACAGGAAATTAAAATAAGAACTTAAAGATACTGAAACAAATTAAGTAAATAATTTCATTTGCCCAAGTTACTTTACAGCAGTCATGTGCTGTCACTACAAGCAGCAGCAGAGCAATAACAAACACATGGCAACACTGCCCCACCCCTAAACAGGAGAATACCAGTAATACCCTCTGACAGTCACCCCCCCCCCAAATGTCACTCACTCCACAGTCACGGCAGGAATGAGAGCCGCCATGCATTCCTCATTGCAAGCCCAAGAAAAGAGCTCCAGAGATGCCAGGAAAGCCAATAAAACATGAGAGGACATCAGAATTTACCATTCTTTAAAGAAAAACGTGATGTGGGTAAATCACACCGAGTTTTTTTTTTTTTTTTGACATATGGGATTTACTTTGTGCACCAATATAGATGCAAGCCGTGAACCACTCTCAACACTCATCACGGGCCACATACAAACCCTAACAAGGGTTGAAATCAGTACAGTTGACAAACAAGGCATTATTCCAAATAAAACTTGAATTAAAGCACAGAAGCTAAGAAATTGTCAAGGAACATACCAACTGGCAGTTTGAAGCAACCATACCATATAAACTACTACCACCTATTAACAAAGAGCAACAGAAGCTTGATCAAAAGAATGCCCAGGATGCAGCAATGATGAAACATTAGAATGCAGCTTTCCCGGGCCAAGAACCAAGCCTGCTATAACCCTCCTCAATGGCCACATATGCTACACAACGCATGCGCTATTGCCAAACATTCCTCATGGGTGACTTGCAACTCACGAAACACACACGCCATGCATTCCTCATTGTCACCCCAAGAAAACAGCCCCAGTGATGCCAGGAAGGGCAATAAAACACAAGATGGCATTGAAATGTACAATTTTTTAATGAGAAACATGCTATGGGTAAAACACACCAAGTTTTTTTTTTTTTTTTTAATATGGGATTTAGTTCATTTACCAACACAGATGCAAACCATGAGCCACTCTCAACTCTCGTCATGGGCCACATACACCCCAATGAGGGTTGAAATCAGTACAGTTAACAAGACAAGACATAATTCCCAATAAAACATGGCTCAACACACATAAACTGAGAAACTGTTAAGGAACATACTGACTAGCCATCTGAAGCAACCATAAAATATAAACTACTACCACCTCTTAAAGAGGAACAGAAGCCTGATCCAAAGAATGCGAAAATGTAGCAATGATGGAATATTAGAATGCAGCTTTCCTGGGCCGAGAACCAAACCTGCCATAATCCTCCTCAATGACCACCTAGACTACACAACGCATGTGCTACTGCCAAACATTCCTCACAGACGACTTGCAACCTGCATAACATACACATTCACTCAGATCTCCCCAGGCCAAAACCCTAAACGCAGCAACAACTCCGATCTCCTTACAACACTACCGAGTGAGAAAACCCAATTATGGTAAGAACAAAATACTGACAATGGCCCCAAAACAGGGACATTGAAATGCTACTCCCACCACACAGAAAGCCAGAAACCACTGGTCACTTTAGCCTGAATCTTTGGACAGGCATGACTGAACAGTAAATGCACTGACTCCTTAAGCTGCCACAGCCTAAAACAGACCTGCTAGCACACCTGTACAGCCAAACATGCTCCAATCACTACCCCATGAAAACACAGACCAACGTAAGGCAAATCCAGACACATTGCAATTATACCTGCCACAACACTTCCCCCACCTATGAACCAGCGCTTAAGGAAAATGACCTCCCTAGTTCCCAACTGGAACACTGCACCCTATCCTGTATATGAATCCCCAAAAACCTATGCAGACAACCCACTACCAAGTTCTGCACAAGACCCAACCAATGCACTAAGGATGGAGCCACAAATATGGAATATCAAGCCCCTCTCCACCGCAAACTACTACTGTCATATTACATACCCTATAAGCCTCTGACACCTTTGCATAAATGGACCAACTATATGAAACCAAATTCTAGACATCCTGTGAACATCTGTACCTTAAAGTTAACTATACAGTGACAGGGTAAACCTAGCAGAAATGTAACACATGCCATTCCCCCAGACATGGAATATCAAGCCGCTCTCCATTGCACACACCAAGTATAATTAATGCCGGACTACTACTGCTGTAATACATAGCCAATAAGCCTGACACCTTTACATAACCGGACCAACTGTATAAACAAAATTCTGGACATTCTGTGAACATCTGAATGTTACAAAGCCAATGCGTCTGGAGCATTTCTCCCCGGGCCTCTGCTGAAAATTGGCCTTGTTCCATGTCAGACTTTCCCGGTAAACAAATGTTAAATAAATAAATAATGTTAACTATACAGGTGAAAGGAAGCCTAGCCAAGGTGTAGCGGGTACCATTCCCCCAACACCGTCCCCCCCAAAGCATCCATGCAGGCACCCTCCCTTCTACGCGTGCCCATGAAAAGGCCAGGAGTATAGGCCGAACTTTAACTATGCCACATGTGCACAACAATACACTGTGATTATCAAACCACTCAAGTGAGACACAAAACAGACCTGACTACCCCACCAATGAAACTGAAGAGAAAATTGTAAACAGTGATCATTAAACAGGCATGGCTCCACCACTCAAGACAGCGGCAAAGTTGACATGACTACCCCAATAGCAAAACCGAAGTGAAAGCTCCACCAACAAATCCACAGCAAGACACACACTCACTTGACAACTATCACACACACTAAAAAAAAAAAACTGTGAATCACCATACCACTACCACCAATGAAAAATTTGACAAACTACCTACCTGAAACCCTTCCCCAAGCAGACCACTGCCTAACTAATCTCATAATGGACCTTCACTTTGCCATATACCACCAGATCTTGTAGTCAGCTTCTGATAACTGCTATAACAGAAATACTACACCCACCTATTAACTATTCAAAGACGCAAAACACAATTCCTGCAGCAGCAAGTAAAATGTAATCAGCACTAAAACCCCCAAGTCATCCATAACCACACCATCACCCTTCTCTTCCCTGCTCACTGTTATTAGCCCAAAGCCTGCCTCTTCTCCAAGGTACCTGCAGTCATCAAGGACATAATCCTGCCATTAGCAAGTTCACGCCAAAAATGTGATTCCCTAACCAGTTACACTTGCATAAACATCTTAACCCCCTCTCTACCCTTACCTCATTTCCTCCCAGTTATCCTTCATTCCCCTTTAACCCTTTCATCCCCCCTACCCTCTTAACTCACACTAATATATTTATCTAACTATTTTTTTAAATATCCATATTACGTTTGCACAGCACCCAGTGGCATGCAAAAAAGATATTAAAAAGTTAAAAAAGTGAAAATAAGAAATATTCAAGGAAATTGTATTATAGGGCCCTGCATGGAGTATGTACAATGGTAGATTTCAGTGGTTGCTAAGGAGGCAGACCCTGGAATAGTGAAGTATCCAGGTTGTGTGCATAGATCTGTATGTAAATGACCTGGGGTTACTAAACAGCAAAAATGGGCTGCTGTGCCCAAAGATAAAATCCATGCAGCCCCAGAACCATGTTGGTATCCACAGAAGAGCTAGCTGACATCAAAAGGGGGTGTGTCACTATATGTTTAAGTGAATTGGAGTTCAGCTGCGCCAGTTTATGTGGTGTGGTGCTCAGCTAAGCAGGGAGTGTGTCCAGTGCTACTAAGCTTTGTTTAGCTGCAGGTTGCATGTTTTAGCTGGTTTGAGCTATGCTAAGTATGCCCATGTATGGGGGTGTGCCCAGACTGCTGAGCAGTGTTTATATCAGCGCTATGGGTTTGCGTTCCACACAGCAGTGCTTAGCAGGGAAGGCAGTTAAAAAAAAAAAGGAAAATGCCTGGGAAAGCTAATCATGTATAAATTACTGATAACCCCTGTTCCACTTACAATGGGCCATTGAAACCTCTCAAATATGTACCTGGCAGGTGGAATGCATCATAGTTATCCAATAACACAGGCTGAATCTGCAGCAGAGCACTATAAAGTATACATATACACTACAATCTGATTTTGCCCCATACACTGCACCATTGGAGTACAGACGTGGGAATTTTAACAGACAGAATGCTAGGAGCTGCTGCTGGTCTGCTACATCTGTATGTGTTAGATACTGAGGTCAGTGCTGATGCTGCTGCAAGTCTGATACATCTGTATGTGTTAGATACTGAGGTCAGTGCTGATGCTGCTGCAAGTCTGCTACATCTGCATGTGTTAGATTCTGAGGTCAGTGCTGCTGCTGCCGCTCTGCTACACCTGCATGTGCTAGATACTGAGGTCAGTGTTGATGCTGCTGCTGCTCTGCTACATCTGTATGTGATAGATACTGAGGTCAGTGCTGATGCTGCTGCAAGTCTGCTACATCTGTATGTGTTAGATACTGAGGTCAGTGCTGATGCTGCTGCAAGTCTGCTACATCTGTATGTGTTAGATACTGAGGTCAATGCTGCTGCTGCTGCCGCTCTGCTACATCTGTATGTGCTAGATACTGAGGTCAGTGCTGCTGCTGCTGCTCTGCTACATCTGTATATGCTAGATACTGAGATCAAAGCTGATGCTGATGCAGCTCTGCTACATTTGTATCTGCTAAATACAGAGGTCAGTACTAATACTGCTCTGCTACATCTGTATGTGCTAGATACTGAGGTCAGTGCTGATGCTGCTGCAGCTCTGCTGCATCTGTATGTGTTAGATACTGAGATCAGTGCTGATGCAGCTCTGCTACATCTGTATGTGTTAGAGGCTGAGGTCAGTGCTGATGGTGTTGCAGCTCTGCTGCATCTGTATGTGCTAGATGCTGAGGTCAGTGTTGATGCTGCTGCAGCTCTGCTACATCTGTATGTGCTAGATACTGAGGTCAGTGCTGATGCTGCTGCATCTCTGCTACATCTGTATGTGTTAGAGGCTGAGGTCAGTGCTGATGGTGTTGCAGCTCTGCTGCATCTGTATGTGCTAGATGCTGAGGTCAGTGTTGATGCTGCTGCAGCTCTGCTACATCTGTATGTGTTAGATACTGAAGTCACCGCTGATGCTAATACTGACAATAGGCCTATGAAGAGAAGGAGAAGAGTGTTCAGGCCCAGGATAAGCTTCCAGAAACTACATGAGCTGGAGATTGTAGAGCACAACAGGGTAGGCAGGGACATACTCCAAGAATTCACTGAGCTCAGCCACACTGAAAACAGGCCCAGAGCCAACAGAGGGGAACCCTTCCCAGTGGAAACAAAGGCATGCAAAGCCCTTAGAATACTAGCTACTGGTACTTTTCAAAGACCGACTGGGGACATGATAGGGGTCTCAAAGACATCAGCATCCTGGGTACTCCACTAGTTCCTGGTTGCCATGCAAACATATATCAGTGAGCACATATATTTACCCTGCACCCCCTGAGAAGAGGGCCAGCAGTATGCATCTCTTCTACCATATAGCACACTACCCTGTGGTACTGGGTGCCATAGACTGCACACATGTACACATCAAAGCACCACCTGATGAGGAGGATAGAGTCTACATCAACTGCAAGAAATATCACTCCATCAACTGTCAGGTCATATGCAATGCCCAGGGCATTATCATGAATGTGTGTGCTGGCAGCTCTGGCAGTTATCACGACACCCATGTCTGGCACACATCACAGCTGTACCAGATGTTTGTCAGTGGGACATCCCATACAGCCATCTACTGGGAGGATGCTGGCTATGCACTGGAATCATGGATAATGACACCTATCAGAAATGCACACACACTTACCAAAGAATGCCATAATGAAGCACAAGCACAAACTAAGAACATCATAGAGCTTGTGTTTTGGTTGCACAAGTCACGTTCTGGTGCCTCAATATATCTGGTGGAGCCCTGCAGTATTCTCCAGGCACATGTGCACAGAAGTTCACAGTATGTGTCATGCTACACAATATGATCCTGCGGAAACAGCTGAGGCAGGATCAGCACAGGGAAGGGATACACAACCCTCACCAGTGCCAAGGTCCCCACAGCTACACCTACAGGTGGACTCAGAAGAGGAGCCCCCTGTAGGCAGATGTAGGCATGCCCAGCACACTCTGGCCATTGCAAAGAGGCAACATAAAGCAAATGCACAGACAACATAGGGTCCTAGGGACTGACACCTTACTACAACTCACATACATAGCAAAACAGGATGCCAGCCACACCACACAATCTGTACCTTACCATGCATTGTCTGTGCACTGCATGCATCAGACAGATTCAGCCCTGAAACAGAGGTATCTCAATGGCTACATTCACAAGGCAAGCCACTCTCCTTTACAATAAATTTATAGAGTACTAGACCATGGTAGCATATGTATGGACCTCCTGTAGATATGCAAAAGAATAGAGTGGGCTACTGGGCTACTTGCAACGAACAGACAGCTATGTGGGGCAACAGGTACTCTAGCCAATACTGTTGACCCCATAATATACATTAGGCCATAAGGCAGCAAACCCCACTGCAGTATGCAAGGGAAATGCTAAACAGCGGGGTCATACGATAGATGCACGACTGTCAATACAAGAGTCCCCTAAGCCTAACACAGCCGTGTTCCCATACAACTGCAGTAACAGTATGTTTGCAAGGATATAGCAGCAGAGCACACAATCCCAGGGCTGTCTCATACAACCTGGCTACATTTTCTATTTCCACTATATGCAGGGGTCAAAGTGCATGTCTGTCTGCTGTTGATAGTGTGAGGAATTAAACCTCACTGTCTGGTGGCTGGTGTGGCTCAGTGGACTAAGTACATTAGCATGGGTGATGGTGTTCATGGGTCAAAGCTGGCTGCAATTACAACTTTTGCATGTGAGGTACTCCAATGGTAGGAGTCCCACAGACTGTCAATGTGTCACAATCTGTTATGGCAAGAAAGCTGGACAAAGCCAGAGACAATGGTGGGGCAGAGGGCAAAATTTACAGACATTATACATGCTCTGAGTAACCTAGAAAGTGGCTAGTAAACAGCAGGTTGTAATATGACAGAGCAGCAGTAGGATGTAAGGGCCATCATGTAACTGTGTCAGTACTTACAACAATTCAGTGGGCTCTATTTAGCAGTATATTATGAGAAAAACACAACTGTCTGAGGAGCAGAGCAGAGATATGGGTGGAATGCTGGATATCCTGCTTACCATGTATAGTCAGAGGTGTGAAGACTGTTATCCTGTGTGTAGTGTTAGATCATGTACCACAGTCACTGCATACCTGCAACCATGTAGAGAAGGAAATCTTGAAAAATCCATGAACAGTAGTGGGACGAAGCCCAAATGCAAGGAGAAAGATTAACTAGTGGCCAGACAAATGGGGAAAGTGAGAGAATAACAGGTCATGCAGTAGCATGGGTTTCCTGGTTTGGATGGAGTCAGTAACTCAAATGTCTTTCATCATTTCTTAATGTCAGTCTATACTGATTTCCCACTGATGTACCAGAAAATCATAATGCTATGTAAAACGTACCATTCATATGATGCAAAACTCTGTACAGTCTATTACAATCAGTACATTCGATAGGTATGACTCATATATTCACCCCTGAAAATGTTTCTGACAGTTTTAACCGATTCTTTATTGAGACAATTCAAGCCCTAGCTAGCCAACTACCTCCTAGCTCCCCTGGTCCTGAAAGTAGCACCCCTAGAAACCTACTCGCATTCAGCTTCCAGCCAGTCACCACTTCACTTATCCGTACCTTGACCAAAAAATTAAAACCCACTACACTTTCTGCTGATCAACTCCCTGCCGAGTACCTACAAAAATCAGCTGATGCTATTGCTTACCCCATCTCAATACGAATCAATCGAACCATAGTAGAAGCTAAAATTCCCACCATCTGGAAAATATCCTATGTAATCCCACTTCACAAAGGAGGCAGCTCTACTGAATTCTCCAATTATAGGCCAATGGCTATACTCTCTCCACTTGCAAAGATTATGGAAAAATGTATTCATAGACAAATCATGCACCACCTAATCCAGAATCACCTTATGGCAGACACTCAGCATGGCTTCCGTCCTCATCACAGCGCTACTTCAGCCCTCCTAGCCTTTACCAACACCATAAACCATAATCGCAACAATAATTATATATCCTCAGCCCTCTTCTTGGATCTTTCCAAGGCATTCAATATGGTTGATCACCAACTTTTAATCCACACCCTGCAAACATTCTGTCTAGATACTAGAGCCCTTCAATGGTTTCAGTCCTACCTGAATGGTCGACAGCAGGCTGTCCTCTGGCAGAACAAACTCTCTAACCTTCTACCTAACACCCTTGGAGTACCACAAGGCTCTATACTAGGGCCCTTGCTGTTCTCCATCTTCATTAACGACCTTTATACTGTCATCCCAAAAGTCAGCTGTATCCAATATGCTGATGACTTTACTCTGATTTGCTCAGCCACATCTCCAGTAGAGTTATGGTCAGCTACCCAGACCACCTTTAATACGATAGAAAACTGGCTTTCTGAACATTGTCTGATCCTAAATCCCCAAAAAACTAAAATACTGTTATTTTCACCAACACGTAGGTCTACCGCTTTCACCTTTACCATAAAATCAAATGATGGCACAATAATCTCCCCTGACCCCTCTACAAAACTATTAGGTGTCATCATAGACAATAATCTAAAATTTGACCTACATGTTAACCAAACTATCAAAACCATCAATTAAAAACTAGGGTCACTTTACAGAATAAAAGCCTTCCTAACCCCTCCAGCTAAAATTGCCATAGCTCGCTCTCACCTTCTTTCAACCCTTCTGTATGCATCCCCTCTACTCTTGAATTTAAACAAGACTGTCTTTAATAAACTCTCAATTTGCTACAACCGCATTGCCAGGTTTGATACTGGGCTGCCTTTTAGGAGACATCATTGCATCAATCTAAATCAGCTTGGGTGGCTTGAACTACCCAGCGTAAACCAGTATAACCAACTGATTATGGCCTATAAAATCCCCTATAATCCGGACAATACTCCTGCACTTAAAAATATTATCACCCCCTATAACAATCCTAGACCACTTCGATCCTCTAACAAACTACTTATTCAGACTAGCAAAATTAATAACACAGCTGGTGATTCTCTCTTTGCAAACTCTGTAAGTAGATCCTGGAACTCTCTTCCAGCTGATATTACCTTACTTTCCACCTTAGGTCAATTTAAAACTAGACTCTAACAAGATTTGTCACTTAACTGGCTATGTCAATGTATCAAGCCTGGCTAACTCTCTCTAGAATGTGTAAAAATCTGCTAACCAGTTTACTGTGTAATTTAATTTAATCCTGACTTGCGCTCAGGATTAACTGTAACTTGTAGAACTTGTTTAACTTGCTTACTTATGTAATCTCTGTAAATAGTCTGTTTGTAATATGTAATGCTGGTATTATGCAATGCTGTATCTGCTTACCCTTGGAGCTTTTCTCCCTGGGCCTCCGCTGAAAATGGACATGCATCCAGTCGGACTATCCCGGGCAACAAATGCAAAATAAAATAAATAAAAATAAAAAAATATATTATGTTCAGCATACAGCCAGGGAATCCCTCGGACATAATATCAGGGAGGTGCTGGACTGTTGAATCAGCTGCAGCAGCCAATTGGAAGTAGCACACACAATCCCTGACTGGAGTACAGACAGGTTTGGCCTGGAGTCACCTTGAAAGTACTGATAGTTACAGTGGGCATGTTCCTACATGCAGCTAATTTCAGCCCATGTCTGATGCCTCATCTGCCTAAAGAACTGATATGTGAAAATATCTCTGTGCGTGCAGACAGTTATGTACACCCTCCACATATAGCTATATAACACATTTACATAACGCATTTACAGAGCTACATCTACGTTGATATGCCTGTGATATATATATATATATATATATATATATATATATATATATATATATATATATATATATAAATATATATATATATATATATATATATATATATATATATATATATGTATGTATGTATGTATACACATGAGTATATGTGTGTGGGGATGCAGGAATGTCCACACCTACATGCTGAATGCTGGGGTTTTTCTCACCTACACACACAACTGTTGTCCGATGATAAAAGACCACGGCCACATAATGGCATGATCCTCCCATCCACAGGACCCTCTGCCTGTGGAGTGTCACCCTGTAGACAGACAATGGTGGGCAGGTGGTGTAATGTTCAATGGCTGCAATGCTGGACTTGGACAGGCCATACTGTCACTAGCCCATTGTCCAACTAGCAAACTGCAATCGTCCAGAAATGGTGATACTGGTAATTGTACACACATAGCAGGAGTATTAACAGGTACCCACTGTTCTGACACTAAATACAATAACAGCATAAAGCAGATGCATTCTGCAGGCTACACAGGCTGTGTAAGACAAAGCTACTTTTTGTAGCCCTCAAGTACGGTGGCTGCAGCCACATGTACACTAGATGTAACTGGTGGCATGTGCAATTAGTACTATGAGATGTAGTATGTAATAGTAGGTAGGTAGGGGTTCTAATCTCACATCAGCTACTGTCTGTGTATGTGTGTGTGTGTGTGTGTGTGTGTGTGTGTGTGTGTGTGTGTGTGTTTATGTGTGAGTTTATGCAGATATTTCCCCTTACAGAAGTACAGCCCTTCCAATCAGGCCTATGTCTGTGCAATGTTCAATTATTTTATGGCCCATTGACTAGCGTCCTCCTCAACAGTGGACCCTCTCTCAACACCTGGCAGTGCCATCCACCTTAACAGCACTGGTTGACACTCTCAAAACAGCGAAGCTCTGTGGTGCATGTGATAAGCACTTCATGCTCTAGTGTCTATTACTCGATAGGTAGGGGTTATATCCCCAATAAGGGCAAGTGTGTGTGTGTGTGTGTGTGTGTGTGTGTGTGTGTGTGTGTGTGTGTGTGTGTGTGTCTGTGTGTAAATGTATCCCCTTACAACAGTGCGCCTGTCTCAACAATCTGTGTACAGTGGTTATACATTTTAAGGCCCTAAGCCTATCTGCTTGCCGCCACATTGGCCTCCTTTATAAGGCCTGCTGATGTCATCCACCTTAACAGCACTGTCTGTCAATCTCACAACAGATAAGCTTGGTGGTGTATGCAATAAAGAAGTAGTACTATATTGTATACTACTACAAAGGTAGGAGATCTAATCTCAATAAAAGCAACTCTGTGAGTCTATGTGTGTATAAATGTATCTGTTTGCAGCTGTATGCTTGTCTCCCCTATCTGTGTGCACTGGTTATACAATTTAAAGCCATGTGACTAACAGCTGACCCTAAATAGTTCACAACTACCTAGGCAAAAATGCTATCCATCACCACCTACATTTGTATGTACAGAACACCCTGGTGACACATATCAAGGGTAGCATGCCTTGTCATTGGGTATGCATGCAGGATTATGCTGTGTGCCCCCATTGTCACTAACACACTGTTCTACACATACACACCTAGGTAACCATGCACATACACAACTGTACCTTTCTGATGTCATCTTTCCATTGTGCTGCAATAACATCCTGAGCCACCGTATTGCCACCATGTCTCCATAGTGTAGCCACTCAGACCCCAGGAACAGTATGATACACAGTTCTGTGAGGCACCTGTCATTCTACAACACTACAGCCAATCTAACACCATGAAACTAAGGTACAAACACTTTGATGTGTACTCTTGACACATGCCAACATACAGCATCTGTCATGGCATAGCACTACCACACTACAAAACATAATTTAATGTAAAATAGTAACCTTGTGCATTAGACACATATTTGCATGTCCCTGCATCAATATTATTGATGGCAAGGATGTGACACAGGTATCATCACATGTGCAGGGTGTGGTGCGAGGGAGCAAGAGGCCTAGGCTGTGCTAAACAGTTGACATTGTGTGTGAGATTCAGGAAGGGGTACTGGTCAGCTGGGCCATGGAGAGGTTCCATGTGTGTGTGTCTGTTGGTGACCTGCAAGTGACAGTGATGTTTGAGTGTGTGCATGTACAGAGTCAAGACAGGTGCTAGCCCTACACATGTGTATGTTGGACAGCTGTGGACCATATATGGCAGAGTGGACAATTCAACATCTCTTGCCATGATCAAAGGAACTGGCTCTGCCAGGAGAGGCACTGGCACCACCAAACCAAGGGTCAGATGTGGTGCTAGTTGCTGATAGAGAATGGTGTCTCCTGAGCCTATATCCCTCATATGACCACCCAAGACCACATCCCCATGGCCTGCCATGTTGTGGTGTTGACAGCACACTTCCTTCTGTAATGCTGGAGGTACTGCCACTACAGGAGCATGAGTGTGCATGGCCATGTGGATACTCAGTGGATGTTGTTGCTGACCTACATCCTGGCTGGTGTAGCTCAGTGGGCTAAGTACATTAGCATGGGTGATGGTGTTCATGGGTCAAAGCTGGCTGCAATTACAACTTTTGCATGTGAGGTACTCCAATGGTAGGAGTCCCACAGACTGTCAATGTGGCACAATCTGTTACGGCAAGAAAGCTGGACAAAGCCAGTGACAATGGAGGGGCAGAGGGAAAAATTTACAGACATTATACATGCTCTGAGAAACCTAGAAAGTGGCTAGTAAACAGCAGGTTGTAACATGACAGAGCAGCAGTAGGATGTAAGGGCCATCATGTAACTGTGTCAGTACTTACAACAATTCAGTGGGCTCCATTTAGTAGTAGTAACTGTCTGAGGAGCAGAGCAGAGATATGGGTGAAATGCTGGATATCCTGCTTACCATGTGTAGTCAGAAATGTGAAAACTGTTATCCTGTGTGTGGTGTTAGATCATGTACCCCAGTCACTGCATACCTACAACCACTTAGAGAATGAAATCTTGAAAAATCCATGAACAGTAGTGGGATGAAGCTCAAATATAAGGAGGAAGATTAACTAGTGGCCAGACAAATGGGGAAAGTGAGAGAATAACAGGTCATGCAGTAGCATGGGTTTCCTGGTGTGTATGGAGTTAGTAACTCAAAAGTTTGTCATCATTTCTTAATGTCAGTCTATACTGATTTCCCATTGATGTACCAGAAAATCACAATGCTATGTAAAATGTACCATACATATGATGCAAAACTCTGTACAGTCTATTATAATCTGTACATTCAATAGGTATGACTCATATATTATGTTCAGCACACAGCCAGGGAATCCCTCGGACAAAATATCAGGGAGGTGCTAGACTATTGAATCAGCTGCAGCAGCCAATTGGAAGTAGCACACAAAATCCCTGACTGGAGTACAGACAGATCTGGCCTGGAGTCACCCTGTAAGTACTGATAGTTACACTGGGCATGTTCCTACATGCAGCTAATTTCAGCCCATGTCTGATGCCTCATCTGCCTAAAGAACTGATATGTGAAAATATCTCTGTGCATGCAGACAGCTATGTACACCCTCTACATATATCTATATAACACAGTTACATACCGCATATACATAGCTACATATAAGTTGATATGCCTGTGAGATATATATGGGTATATGTGTGTGGGGATGCAGGAATGTCCACACCTACACGCTGAATGGTGGGGTTATACTCACCTACACACATAACTGTTGTCCGATGATAAAAGACCACAGCCACATAATGACATGATCCACCCATCCACAGAAACCTGTGCATGTTAAGTGTCACCCTGTAGACAGACAATGGTGAGCAGGTGATGTAATGTGCAATGGCTGCAATGCTGGACTTGGACAGGCCATAATGTCACTAGCCCATTGTCCAACTAGCAAACTGCAACCGTCCAGAAATGGCAATACTGGTAATCGTACACATAGCAGGAGTATTAACAGGTACCCACTGTTCTGACACTAAATACAATAACAGCATAAAGCAAATGCATTCTGCAGGCTACACAGGATGTGTAAGACAGACCCACTTTTCATAGGCAACAACTCCTGTGGCTGCAGCCACATGTACACTAGATGTAACTGGTGGCGTGTGCAATTAGTAGTGCACAATAGTAGATAGGCAGGTGTTCTAATATCACAACATCTACTGTGTGTGTGTGTGTGTGTGTGTGTGTGTGTGTGTGTGTGTGTGTGTGTGTGTGTGTGTGTGTGTGTGTGTGTGTGTGTCTGTGTGTATTTATGTAGATATTCTCCTTACAGAAGTACAGACCTTCCAATCAGGCCTATGTCTGTGCAATGTTCAATTATTTTATGGCCCTGTGACTAGTGTCCTCCTCAACAGTGGCTCACCTCTCAACACCTGCTAGTGACATCCACCTTAACAACACTGGCTGACACTCTCAAAACAAAGAAACTCTGTGGTGTATGTGATAAGCACTTCATGCTGTAGTGTCTATTACTTGATAGGTAGGGGTTCTATCCCCAATAAGAACAAATATGTGTGTGTGTGTGTGGGGGGGTGTAAATACATCCCCATACAGCAATGTGCCTGTCTCACCAATCTTTGTACAGTGGTTATACATTTTAAGGCCTTGTGTCTATCTGCCTGCCTCCACATTTGCCTCCCTTATAAGGCCTGCTGATGTCATCTACCTTAACAGCACTGGCTATCAATCTCACAACAGTTAAGGTTGGTGGTGTATGCAATAAAGAATTAGTACTATATTGTATACTACTACATAGGTAGGAGATCTAATCTCAATAAAAACAACTCTGTGAATGTATGTGTGTGTAAATGTATCTGCTTACAGCTGTGTGCTTGTCTCCCCTATCTGTGTGCACTGGTTATACATTTTAAGTCCCTGTGACTAACTGTTGGCCCTAAATAGTTCACATCTATCTAGGCAAAATGCTACCCACCACCACCTACATTTGTATGTACAGTACACCCTGGTGACACATATCAAGGGTAGCATGCCTTGTCATTTGGTATGCATGCAGGATTATGCTGTATGCCCCCATTGCCCCTGACACACTGTTCTACACATACACACCTAGGTAACCATGCACATACACAACTGTACCTTTCTGATGTCATATTTCCATTGTGCTGCAATACCATCCTGAGCCACTGTATTGCCACCAAGTATCCACAGCATAGCCACTAAGACCCCTGGAACAGTATGATACACAGTTCTGTGAGACACCTGCCATTCTGCAATACTGCAGCCAATCTAACATCATGAAACAAAGGTACAAACACTTTGAATTGTATTCTTGACACATGCCAGCATACAGCACCTGTCATGGCATAATACTAGCACACTACAAAACATCATTTAATATAAAATAGTCACCCTGTGCATCAAAGACATATTTTCATGTCCATGCATCGATATTATTGATGGCAAGGATGTGGCACAGGTATCATCACATGCACAGGGTGTGGTGTGGCAGGGCAAGATGCCTAGGCTGTGCTAAACAGTTGACATTGTGTGTGAGAGTCAAAAAGGGGTACTGGTCAGCTGGGCCATGGAGAAGTTCCGTTTGTGTGTCTGTTGGTGACCTGCATGTGACAGTGATGTTTGAGTGTGTGCATGTACAGAGTCAAGCCAGGTACTAGCCCTACACATGGGTATGTTGGACAGTTGTGGACCATATATGACAGAGTGGACAATTCACCATCTCTTGCCATGATCACAGGAACTGGCTCTGCCAGGAGTGGCAGTGGCACCACCAAACCAAGGGTCAGATGTGGTGCTAGTTGCTGATGGTGACTGGTGTCTGCTAAGTTTATGTTCCTCATAGGACCACTCAAGACTACATGCCTATGGCCTGCCATGTCGTGGTGTTGACAGCACACTCCCTTCTGTAATGCTGGGGTTACTGCCACTACAGGAGCGTGAATGTGCATGGCCACATGGACTTTCAGCTGATGTTGTTGCTGACCTACATCCATGTGCTTGATGCCCTATTCCCTCCAGATGTTGCAGCACAGACAATGTGCGGTCAAGGACTGACAATTTCTCACCCCACTGTCTGTCCACTACATCAATGTAATAATCCATGGCATCACCAATGTGGTGCAGGGAGTCATGGATGTCAGACTGTGCTGCACCCATGATCCTGAGCATCCATCTGTTGTTGCAGTCGGAAGATGCTTGTGTCTCCATGATGGACAAAAACAGGTGTAGAGTGACCCTTGATGTGACACCTGTGATAGGTGATGGATGTTCAGCAGTCCTCCTTTGAGCACCCCTGTCAATCTGCCTGTGTGGGACCTCACCAGCTCTCTGGCTATGGTTACTGTCTACACTCACTAATGCCATTGTTGCCACACTTTCCTGTTCAATGCCACCACACTCTGACTGTCGAATATCTGTGGCCTCAGGGGACTGGGTATGTGTGGGCATACTGACTGTTTGCAGAGACAATGGGGGAGGAAGTGGGATGTCAACCCATGGGACAGATTCAGCCCCTAACAACCCCACTTGTGCCTCACTATGTCCATCATCATCATTAGAGTCCAATGAGATACTGACATCAGGTTGTGAAGGGGACACACTCCAACCATCCATTGTCACCGTTGAGGAGGTACACAACATAAGTACATTACCACCTGCACTATTATATATGGTGATCCACACACACACACACACACACACACACACACACACACACACACACACACACGCGCACACACACACACACACACACACACACACACACACACACACACACACATATAGGTGTGGAGCCACAACTGCATTACACATACCACATCATATTTCTGATCTCATGCATGAACACAAGCAGACTACAACATACACAGACAAGACATGCCCTTTACAACATGCACTGCAGCTATGTCTGCTTCATGTTGCCGCTACTATACACCTGTGAGATAAGCAATATGTTGGTGTATGTGACAGACCTACACCTAAAACACAGTGCACCCGTCTTGTGCATACTATTGCCCTCTGTATAGCAGACTGCATAGAGCATCTCAAAAATAAGTGCAAATGTGTTACTGCTCCTGCAAATACACAACTGTGATTACTGGGTCAGTGCACTTCAGTTAACCCCTCTGAAACTGAACATACAAGTATTCTACTCTGGCTAAACCTATCCATTGTGTCTACAGCAGAATGGCAGCCATTAACATTCTTAGGGAATATATGATCCATAAAACAACAGCATTACACTCACCAGGTACAGGACCTTGGACTCTATCCACACCTGACATACCTATGGAAATGTGAAGGACAGGTATTGTCAGCAATACCAAATGTGGCATTTGTACAGGATAATAGGCACATATATCAACATGTACAGTACTTAATGTGATACTGCCTACATTGCTGGCATTCTAAGTGTGCGTGCACACCTGTGCATTAAAACCAACCCCACCATGCAGATAGACTTGGCACCTGTGTACTGGTATGCAGAGGCTGCCACAATGACTGATGCAGTATTACAGTGATGAACACACAAGGCTTACCTGGATGCTCCTCTGTTGTAGATGATGTTGCACACACCTCCACAATGTATAGGGTGATGGATACTTGGGAGCTGGTGGTTGATCCCATGTTTGCCAGGAATTCCTCTGTGACCAAGAGTGGTTGTTATGCAGCATGCCCTCCACTAGTGGTAGCATGGTCCCTGGGCACAGCAGCAGCCCTTTCCTGTGCTGCATTGACCATATCTGTTGCCCAGTGTCAGACTTGCTTGTACGTTCTGTCCTGTAGCCCATCTTGGTTTATTGCTGTGATGAGGTCATCCCACAGTGCTGCAAGTTGTTCACAATGCTGGTGACTCCTGGACAGTAGAATGTGTGGTGATGCAGTCTGAGACCATCCAGGATAACATTATTTTCAGCAGCTGAAAATGATGGGTGCCTCCATCTATACATCCTTTCTGAAAGACAAGAAGAGGGGTACACATCACAGGACTAGATGCATCACTATCCGCTATCTACAGACCCTGCACATCCACATTAGCCTGTATTAGAAACTATTACATATCCGGTAGAGTGATGTAATCCTTTTGTGAACAAATCCTCAAGAAAAATGCTTCCTAAATCTTAGTCTGTCTTGGTAAATCAAGTTACAGAAATGTTTTCCATAGTTAGCTGCTTGTCTTTTGTAGGTAATTCTCATTAACAAGTAATTGCCTTTACATCAATCTGTGGCTCAGACTTGCTAAATGCATCCATAACAGCTGGTTACACTTTCATTAGCCAATGATATGGCACAACAGTGCAATATTTAATGCCTTCATGTAGGCCTTGACCCTTTTCTTAGTCTATGAGATGGACATTAGTGTGGTTTGGAGAATACAGCATCACAGAGGATAGGTACAAATGCTGTCCACTGTTGAGATTTATGAGATATGCAGACAGTTTTATATACTATGTTTGGCCATTATCAAATTACTTTATAATTATCTGGCAGTTCAGTGTTAAACATTGTGAGCTGAGGTCAATAAGGGGGAAGAGATATGTGAGTGTTAGATGTCATAACCATCAGAACATGCATGCTGCTGCAGTAGCGGCTGGTCTATCAGCTTTGTATGTTTGTAGGGGCAGACTGTGACACATGTCCCTGTCACTTGACCTTTGCCCCCACCCCTTTATGTATGGTTGTTGTGTTAATCCCTTGATCTAGGGGTTGTGAGGTATAGTATATCTGTAGCAGGTAGCATAACATACAGCTGCATATGTTGCAGGCTGCAGCTGCTGCTTTTTGCCTAGGACTCATAGTGGGGAGTGTGAACAAGTTGGAGGACAGCATGCTTCATGTGTCACTGAAGGATCAGTTTCAGCTCTGTCATTACTGCTGAGCCAGGGTGAGGGTACCCATAATAGTCCAGTCGAGGCATGTGCTTAAGGTACAGCTGTTATGTAACAGTGACAATCAGAGAATAGTTGGTGACATTTCAGTAGGCTAAATGAGTATGTGCAGTGTGTCCCTACTTACAGGCCTTTGACTTGCTAACATGGGTAGCAGTTAATTCAGTAGCAGAAACCTGTTTTGGTTAGAATTGCATGACTCAGTAATTATGTGCTGTATTCACAAGAATGCAATTGAAGTGCAACACACTGGATTTGAATCCAGAACTGTGGGTGGCAAAGTGTACTGCATGCATGGCATTTAACAGAATGAGATACTGAGTCAGTGCTGCAGCAGGTGTCTTTGCAAGATATATATGCATGCATACAGTCTGTGACACAGGACTTGCATTATCATGTGTTTTTGATAGGTATGAGGTGTGACACTCAAATGTTTGTCATGATTTTCGTCCTCACTCTTTAATGACTTGCTAGTACTTTAGCAGACAGATATGTTTTTCTGATACCATGACAAATCTAGGGGGCATAACTGTTGACATTCTGCAACATTCTGTACAGTTGACAGCTATACCTGCTATCCCAGGCCTCACATAAATCCATTATTATTTATAGTTTCTGCATCACAATCCCAAGTGCACTGCCAATTCCCCATTATATGTACTTGCAGTATGTCAGTGGCAATCAGGATATGTTGCTGGAAACACTTGTTTTAAATCAGAGCTGAGTGGCCTAGTGGGATAATACACTGTGCTGTAGTTGACAGGAGCCCAGGTTTGAGATGTAGCAGGGTCATTATTTTGCAGATGAGCTTAAAACTGTCAGAAACACATAAGATGATTAAGACACTTTTAAGCAGGTTTGCATGGGTTTGCGCAGCACGGTGCTCCATTTAGCTTCGCTTAAACCCACGCTAAAAAAAAAAGGGGGATGATAAGAAATTGGTGAAATGGGGCAAGCAGGTTGAAAAACATACTGAAAGGCAGATAGGGATGTGCAGGATGGCTGTAGGAAAGGACCATAGCTCTCCATTTCTTGTACAGCAATAGCTGTGGAGGTTTTACAGAAACTGGAATTTGGAGCCTCACACCACAGAAAGAGGGGTGAGGGCAGCATAGCTGTTTATATTAATTAATGTAATAATTACTTCTGTTATGTTCGAAATGGAGAGCTATGTATGGGGCAATTCTTTTTCTGTGGGACAGGAGTCCACCTCCTCTTTTTTTTTTTTTTTTTTAAGGATAGAATGTAATGTTGCCGAAGAGATATAGGTACATGTAGGGAGGTAGGGTGGGTAGGAGATGTTGCATTTTCAGACAGAGAAGGCAGATAAGACAGCATACAGTGGCAGTGTGTGACACATGAGGGGGTAAACACCTTGGACGGGGAGGGTGTTGTGGAATCAGAAGTCCTTGTGCCCCCAGATGGAAGCAGTGTGACTAAACTCCCTACAACCATGGACAGTAAACACTGCTCCTTCACTGCCCCGAAGGTAGCAGTGCTGGAGGCTCGGTGCTGGGGCCACCAGGGCCCTCCAGGTTGGCAATTATGCCCTCAATCCGGCACAGGCATTGCTCATACTGACTATGAACTATCCTGTATACCATCACCAGTAGCTGATCATGGGTGACAACCCCCCATCTACCCCCACTCCCAGGGGGGATGGGCCTCATCCACTGAGGTGGTTCCACCTGTAGGTGGTCCAGGGCCAGTGGAGGTGGTGCCACTGGCTTGGGTCCTAGATGTGCTGGGACTCAGTGCCACAGTTGGCTGAGGTAGTGCAGGTGGATCACCAGGAGCTGGCCTAACCAGTCGAGCTGTGGTATTGAGGCATTTCAATGTGTATAGGTTAGTAATGAGCAAAGCATTTAGTTAGTTATAAAAACATGCCAGAACATTGCAAATAACTCAGTAACATATCATTGTATAATATATGGAACGCAACAATAAGTAAGATAACAGTCAGTATAGTAACAGCATGCCAGTAACAGTTGTGGCATAAGGCCAACAACATAGGTAATTCAACAAGATGTTAGCATGCAACCATTGTAATACATAACAATTATAAAACACAAGGCCCAACATAACATTTAGGGAGCAACATATGTTAATTGTAAACCATAACCAATGTATAAAAATAATAAATTATGATGAAGATAAGAGGTGGGGGGAGACAGAAATTGTTTATTTGTGTCTTTTCAGCTTTTCCCAGTTAGGGGTCACCACAGCAGAACTCCGTGGGGGAGACAGAAATACAGTCCATTAATATCAGTATAGGCTATATAGTTTGCAACAGTACTGTACTATACTCTACAGGTCCGCCCTTCCTTTATGTATAACAGTGCCCTATAGTTGCTGTAGCACATACATAGCTCTCAAGATATCCACATGGGACAGTATGGGCCAAGCAGTAACACCTACAGGTACACAACTGCAAAGGATTATTCATGTCAGATGGATGCATATAACTACCAAGGTGTACCATGGACTGATGTAGTGTGACTGTGCTATTGACATAATCATGTTGATGATAAATCTGTGGGATTAGGCAATGGTGTTTACAGTCTGTGACAGCGTGACACTTGAGAGACATGTATCATGTACAGTATAGAGAGTATATGACTATCATGTCATCCTTGGCAGGCATGGGGTTAGACCATCAGCAAACATTCACAGACACACCAGGCATACAGCCATACCAAGATTACACCTTTTATTTAATGTATTAACTTTTATTAGTATTGTACTTTTTGCCTTTATTTTATGATGTCTTATCACATTCTTGATCAATGCTGTTAACACTTTGTTACATCTGAACACACAAAGTATTTACTCATACTAAGGGCTACTGCATCCATTTACCTGTAATTCCTGTGAGGAGAACATCTGTTAGCAATAGATAACTGATGCAGTAATATTTACTAGTACCTGTCACTCAATTTGAAACCTGGTCTGTGTGTGACAGAATGCACATCACACGCAGCATTTAACAAACTAAGCTACTGATCCACTGCTGACTATTGACTAAGTAATATTTGCCCAGAGCTTAGCTGGGAGCAAAATATGGCCTGGTATTAGCAGCACAGTTGTATACAAGACTGCACTGACACTTGAACACACATGCATGAGATTCATGCATGACAGAGATACTAGGTAAACTGTACATTAATACATAGAATGCAGGTGTACACAATGAACTTTTAGTGGGTGGAAATATCTGTGACATGTAAAAACCATATCAGAGTTTTGGGTTGGCTACCTGACCCATATACAGTTGCAGATAGTATATTTGCAGTCTACAGCTATTACAGTTTCATACTTGCTTGAAGCACTATACCTCAGGCAGGAATGCATATAGCTGAAATGCAATGATTAACACAAGACAATTCTTATATACACAATCTACCTTGGGTGTTCCTGGTATTATTTCAGACGTTTGTGCAGAACAAATTTCGTTATGCATATATCTTGTAGTACAGCTGTAAATCTACAGTTAAGTATAACAGTCTTCCTTAGCTAATCTTGAGTCACTTGGTGGTATTCTTTCTGTTTGTAACTCAGAGCAGATGTCATACTAGATTTCATGAATAACAGCCCTACTTACACACATATTGCACAACACAGCTTTATTAAGGGGTGCCTTTATGCAGTTATTGGTATATTTTCAAGTCTTTATTGCACAACAATTTATATAATGCAGGTATTGCAATAGAGCTGTAATTCCACAATTATTGCAGTAGAAGCTTTATTTCATTAACATTATCAGGTTTCATGCTTTAATCTTTACTGCAGTATACTTGGCAGTAGTCAGTTATTGCAGTGCAAACCTGCATCCATATTCATTGCAATACCCAAATCTTTACTGTTTGCACCTTCTGGCAGTGAATGAATTACTCTATCTTGTGTATTTGACTATAGATTGCAAATTAATCTGCACTCACCACACTCACGGCACAACCTGGCTAGGCGCCCTGCTTGGGCCTCTAGGTTGTAGGTCTCTCCTCTGCAGCTGTTGGGAAAGAAGCACACCATTATGCATACCTATCTATCACACATTCAGATTAAAACAATGCTAACTATACTTACAAACATATGGGGCATTCCTATCCCAAGCATCCTGGACTCAGGTGTCCAGAAGTCCTCTCTTCCGCTGCTTCAGATCATAATAATGGTGATGTACCTGCTTACCTGTGCAGGGGATCCCTGTTGCACTGGTGAGATCATGTGCCAGCTGGTCCCAGGCCTTTAACTTGTACTCTGATCCCTGGAACTGAGCCAAGTAGAGGAGGAGCATTGACTACAACTCTGATCTGAGATATATAGCAATAAGTATCCTGTTTTTTTCGCTTATTTTTACTGGTTATTGCTTCTAGAAATGTATATATAGCACATTTTATTGCCTGCTGCATACTTTTTACTCTATTTTATTGCTGTTAACTAATCTGCATGGTTAAACTAAAAATTTCTGCCTTACATGGCCTGATAAATAAGTGTTTTACTGTCTCACTGTTGGTGAAGCTTTTTAGCTAGTTTCACTGTGTAAAAGGTATTAACGGGAAATTTTCTGTACTTGTTAAACACTTATTTGTTTGTTCTGATTTCCTGCCAAGGAGTGTTTCATATAACTGATTTGTTTGGAGTTAAAAGCATTTGGTAGAGTCTCCTGGCTCCTTTATCTGTTTAAAACTTTTATTTTGTGGTTCACTGCTGTTCTTCTGCTGTGATAAACATTTCTGTAGTGTTTACTGTCTAAAAGAGTGTAGGCCAGTAGCTTTAGTATTGTTCCCCACCCTTCCTCCCTGTTGTTGTGTTGCTGTTATACTTGGTGGCATTGCAGTTGCCCGCCCCTACTGTAAATTTGATCTTGGACACTCCTCCCAGTCTAGTGTCATTAGCTCATTCTACCTAATACAGAGAGAACATTTGAGAAGGCCAACCCACTTAGTTTCTTAACCTTGAGTTATCTTCTGCTTCTCCTCTCTCCCTATCCTTTACAAAAAAAAAAAATTGCAAAAATCTCCCTGAGTTCTGCTTAACTGTAACAAACAAAATTACACTTTTTTTCTTCCTTCCCTGTAACTAGGCTAGTCCAGATACAGATTTGCTATATCCAGGACTGTTTGTAAGCTTCTGAGCCCCCTAAGCCTGTCTGTGTTGGATAGAAGCCTGCTAGCTTATCAGTGACAGTGGTAAGCACCAGCTAACCTATCTACCACATAAGGAGTGGTTTCTGGCCCGGAAAATGTAGTTATTGGCCGTTTGGGCAATTTTTCCATCTCTTTCAACTTTCTGATTTAAAAACCCACATTTGCACTTGTTTCTTTCCTGTAACTAGTCTAGTTCAGATACAGATTCTTAGTTTTAGCACTTGAATTTGCTTATACATGCTCAGCACTTGCTCAGAACTTGTTGTAAGCACTAAATAAGCTACAAATTACTACAGCCCTCAACCTTCCTCATTACCTAGCGGAAAACAGTTTTTGTACTTACTTTCCTCACTTGTTTAGAGAAAAACAGCTCTTGTACTCACTTTCTTCACTTGTCTAGAGGAGAATAGTTTTTTATTCAGACATGTCCAAGGGACATCTCCCAGTGTTCTATCCTGTCAATCTGATGACTCTGGGCATCTTGGGGCAATGTAGCAATTGTTTCATGTACACAGACAACCCTCTCCTCCTACCACCCAACACTACAACCTGTGAGAGATGCACTTGTCTAGCCAAACTGGAGGTAAAGCTCTCTCCAACCAAGATTGAACTTGACAGTCAAGAGGAGAAGGTAAACACTTGCACCAAGCCACACTCATCACATTGTCCCACTAAACCTACACCACCAAAATCCACACATAGAAATACAAAAACATTCATGGAGGCTCTCAATAATAATCTGCTCAAGCAACAGAGACCTCCAAAGCAGAAACACAAGCAACCTCCACCCCCAACACAACCTAAATGACACATAGCCCACAGACTCAGTGTGCCACTCAACCGCAGCCCATAAGACAAAACAACATACCCAACACACTAGTCACAGGTGACTCTATAGTCAGGTACACTGATATCCCACTCACCAGGCTAAACAAGGAGAAGGTTACTGTCAGCTGCCTGTCGGGTACCACGATCCACCACATAACCCACTGAATCAGGTCACTCCACAACAAGTACAAATATGACTCTGTCATTGTCCATGTTGCTGTGAATGACCTGAGATGTACCTCCCTGGACTACATGAAAAGAGACATGGAAGAGCTCTCCATAGGTTCATAGGTTCATAGGTAGATAAAAGGCTATCGGTCCATGAGCCTATGTAAGCCTAGCCAACAAGGTTCCCTGGATTACGCCACCCAAGAAAGTTATTTTCCTGTACCACTGTCGAGCAGAGAGACAGAAGTGATCCCCTGGGTGTATTTCCTATTTCCCATCCACTCATCAAGATTTTTCTTGAAGAGTGCTAATGAAGAACTTTGCTTGACATAGATGGGCAGCCTGTTCCAGAGTATGGGAAGTCTCTGGGAAAGGAATTTAGTCCTCCAGCATGTTCTGTTTATTGTGTTGACAAGATTTAGGTCCCTAGACTGTGTAGCTCGGAGGGATTGGGATTTCTTTAGGTGTAGCATGTCCATCAGCTCTGGGTTTGACATAGCTTTATATGTTAGGCAAAGATCACCTCGGAGTAGATGATATGCTATGGAGTAAAGCTGGAGTTTTCTGTGAAGGTCAGTGTAAGGCATTTGTTTGAGGCTTGTAATCCTCTTTGTGAGGTACTTCTGTGGCCTTTCCAGCTGATGCAGATGTCTTGTGAGGTATATTCCAAAAGGGGTGTTGTACTCTATAATGGGTCTAATGAGTGCCGAGTAGAGAGGAACAATGACCTATTTTTTCCTGGATGAGAAACCTTTTATGATGAAGTGTGCCATGTAGAAGGACTTCCTGACTACTGTGGTGATGTGACTATCAAATGAGAGACTGCTGTCCACCTGGGTCCCAAGGTCTCTTATCACACGTTCAGTGTTAAGTAGATTGCTGCCTATGTGGTAGTTCATGGGTACAGAGTTTTTACCAAAGGGCATGGCACTGCACTTTTTGGCATTGATCTTGAGGCAATGGCTCTGACACCAGGCATCTGTCTCAGGGAGGCCCTTCTGTAGGATATCCACATTATTTGGGGACTTGACTATGGCTCCTAGTTTGCAATCATCTGCAAACTTCATTAGCCAGAGGCCTTCTGTGTTAGCCTGTACTTCAGAGAAGTAGATACCAAACAGGAGAGGTCCCAGGACTGAACGCTGTGGTACTCCATTTGTCACTGGTTTGAGGTCAGATTTGGAGTCTGCAACTTTTACAATGTGGGTTCTGTCATTGAGCCAGTTGGCAACCCATCTTGTGACGTAGAAATTTACACCTAGTTTAGTGAGTTTAGCTATAATTCCAGAATAGGGGGTGGTGTCAAAAGCCTTGGCGAGGTCAAGATAGTCTGTGTGAACCACCTTACCCTCATCTACGGATTTGGTGACTGCCTCAGAAAAGTCAATTAGGTTCAGGAGGCATGGTCTGCCTTTCACAAACCCAAACTGGGTGGGATCCAGAGTTTGGATGTTATTAATGTCTTTGTTTATGAGTTCCATGATGATACCTTCCATGGCCTTGCAGACCAGGTTCATCAGGCTAATAGAGTGATAGTTCCTGGGATCAGTGGTGGCTCCCGCTTTGTGCAGTGGGATAACTGTTGCTGTGCACCATTCAGTGGGCACAAAGCCTGATGCGAAGCTGTTATTGAACATGGTGCTTAGGTGGGGAGCCAGTTTGTTCTGAAGTTCATGTAAAACACAGCCTGTGATGTTGTCCATTCCCATGGATGCTGTGTTTTTGGCATTAGAGAGAGCAGCTTTTACCTGCATAGTTGTGATTACAGGGACTGTGCATTCTTCCTATATAGATATGGGCCCTTTAGGGGGTGAGGGGGGTAAAGTGAGCACTGAACCTATCTGCCAGGATGTTGGCAATTTCAGTTGGTTCTATAATTTTCATGCCGTTGTGCTGTAACTCAGAGCAGATCTGGGTGTTGCCATTGAGATTCTTAACATAACTATAGAATGCTTTGTGGTTGTCCTTAGAATTAGTGGTGATTTTGCTTTCGTAGCTAGTTTTGGAGAATCTTATAAACTTTGTGCTTTTGTTTCTATATTTTAATGATTTATATTAATTTTATCTACTTTGTCTTTGCCTCAGTGATCCAAGTTGCAGCTGAAAAGGGTCCCTGGACCAGCCCACTTACCCAGTTAAACATTAAATAAATAAATATCTGGTCATCTGAACAGGGAAAGTGATGTAACAGCATGAGAAAAAGAGCCTTTAAGATGATTGGAAAACACATTGGATGAAAGAAAAGGTTTTCAGGTATAAAAATTTCCTAAGTGAAAAACAGAAGAGCATCAGCTAAAAAATAGGAATAATATGCAGCGAGACACAAGGAAGCAGGGGAAAGGTACAAAATATATATGGTACAGAAACCTGGGCAATAAAGGTAGGGCAGTTGAGGAAGCGAGAGGTGATGGTGATGAAGTGCCTGAGATGGGTGGTAGGATGCACACTGTGGGAAAGACAAAGAAATGAGGACATAAGAGCAGAAGCCAAAGTATTTCCAATTGCACAAAAGGAAAAGAAAGACAGATTATGGTGGTTCATGTACATGTGCAGACAAACAGAAAACAATCTGATATAGAAGATTCATAACAGACAGAAAGAAGGCAAGAGGAAATGAGGATGTCCAGAAAAGAGCTGGATGGATTGCTTCATAGGTTCATAGGAGGTTAATAGGTTACCGGCCCTTGAGTCTTTACGAGCCTAAGCATGTTAATTTCAAGCAACCCCCTTTTGTTCTTTTTGGGTAGTTCGCAGAACGAATTTATGACCAGAGTGGTTGTGTGGGGGAAGACCTGTGACAGTCAGGCATGAGTGCCAAAGAAGGCAGGGCAGGGGCACTGAAATGTGTGAGAGATAGAGAGAGAGAGAGAGAGAGAAAGATCGTGACAGTTGACAAGACACCCTGATCACATGCAGAAAATGGGGAAAAGGAGACTGATGATGATGATGATTTCAAAATTAATTGAAATTTCTTAAGACACATGATCTATATGAGCTACTAAATGAGTTTCATAACAAATGCCTTTTCAAAGCAAATGTTATTCTTTGCAAAATATATCAATGAGTTAATATTTTTTTTGCTGTCAACTGCATTGCACTAGCAGATAAAGTTCTGACTGTTTCCTGAATTACTTAGGATTGACTATCATGTGGGATGATGGAACAGGCGAAGAAAGATGATGCTAGTAATGTCAACTCAAGAAGTCTGCAATTATTGCAGTACCTTCAGCTACCTGAGACAGAGGTACACACCTCAGTGCATAGGCCAAGGACATATGTTTACCTCTTTCAAGCTATGTCTGCATACATGATAACCTTCATGGAGTGTGCATGGGAACATGGACCCACCTGGGGAGGTTATTACAAGGCCTCAAGTCTGTGAGTATGCATGTTCAGCACTGGGAGAAGGAATATGGCCTGAAAACAAAACAAATAATAATAATAATAATAATAATAATAATAATAATAATAATAATAATAAAAACAGCTACTTGATGATGTCCATGCCATTACATACTCACAGGCTGATGATGAGGAGGAAAGAGCCACTGTTATAGCAAACTCTTGCTGGTGAGTAGAGTTGAAAAAAAACCAAGAAAATGCTTACTTCATCCCCTTCTTTTCATACTCTCTCCTCGAACCACTAAAAGAAGACTACAGCTGTAGTACAATAAAGAATAAAACTATAAATATCTGAA
Organism: Protopterus annectens; assembly: GCF_019279795.1. Lineage (NCBI taxonomy): Eukaryota > Metazoa > Chordata > Ceratodontiformes > Protopteridae > Protopterus > Protopterus annectens. Next base: position 1,238,512,329 of record NC_056737.1, on the reverse strand, counting down.
CAAATAAAATAAGATACATTTATTATATCATCCAAAATGCACATGTTGATTACATCTTTCTAAAAAATGTAGTCTGATAAAAATTGAGTGAAGTGTCAGTAGGCTTCAAAAGGAGCAAGTTTGCATTCCCACTATTTTGGTCTCCCCAAAATACATAAGAGTTTGAATGATCCACCAATGAGACCAATAGTGGATGCAAGGGCATCACTGACTGCACCAATAGCTAAGTTTCTTGATTTTCATCTTAAAAAAGGATTAGACAAGTTTGTTTATCTTAGTAAGGACTCTTGGGATTTTCTTAACAGATGTAACAAACTACCCTTTGATGAAAGCAATATTTTTAACTAGTATACCACATAATATAGGATTACATTAGTTTAATGATTTCTTACTCAGTGAAATGACTTTATCCCAGGACAGAATCAATTTATATGTGGATTTGTTGTCTCTTGTTCTGAACAATAATTATATTACTTTTGGCAACCTACTTTTCATCAAGTGAAAGGGATAGCAATGGGGTCTGTGTGCAGTTCTTTGTATTCTAATATTGTTATGACTGAAAGGGAGAAAAGGTATGTCCTCGACTGTGTCTTTAAGAACAATTGGTATATATACACTACATATCTGGATGATATCTTTATTGAGTGGAAAAATAGTATAGAAGAGATATCACCTTTTACTGAATACCTGAATGGTACAACAGAATTTCTTTCTTTTACTTATGAAATAGGGAAAGATCGAATATCTTATTTGGACTTTATGCTGGTTAAAGAGTATGAAAAAAGATTTTTTATATCTATGATATACAGGCAGGCTACCCATTCTAATAGTTATTTACATTTTTATAGTGCGCACCCCACATTTCAAAGGAAAAGGGTTGTTAAAGGCCAATTTCTTGGGGCAGAGAGAATGGTTAAATGTTTTTGAGGAATTTATTGAACAATACCAAGGGATGAAAATGATGTTTATGGGTAGGAGGTACCCAGAATCTTTTATTGATGACATACTGGCTGAAGTTATTTGAAAAAGAAAGACTCAACATTTCACCCTGATTCTGAATGATGATGGTCTGGTTAGTGTGGGATCAGAATTATTAAACACAGGAGTGATGGTTAACACTAATTCTAAATATGATTGTAGTTTTATTACTACAATTTCTTTAGATAGTGCTTTTATTAAATCTATTTTAAACAAGAATTGTGTTATGGGAGATGATTTACAAGTTCAGAATAAATTAGGGGTAACACCTATTATAATATAAAAAAGGTATTAGTTCTAAGACATTTTTTTAATCTTCTATATATGGTCCCCCTAGTACTGGTAAAAAAGGAACGTTTCAGTGTTTCAAGTGTGATTACTGTAGTTTTGCCCTTTCAGTAGATAGTTTTATGGTAAATGGCATTTCTATTAATATTCAGGGGAGATTTGATTGTTGTTCAAAGGGGGTTGTTTACATTTCAACTTGTCAATCCTGTTTATGTTTTTGCATTGGAAAAACAGAATGACAAATGAAATTTAGAGTGTATGAACATTTAGGGGACATTAAGAAAGCTAATATCACTAATGCCCTTGCTAAGCATATTCGATCATTTCCAAGTCATTGTTTTAATTTTTTTATTGTGGAACAAATAGTTCCAAATATCAGTGATGGTCCATGGGGTATGAAATTAGAAAAGAGGGGAGCTTTCTTGGCAGATCCATTTGAATGCAGGCTGTTTCCCTGGTACTTATTGAAACTTAAATTGTATTATAAATGACTGTTTTTAATATATTATATATATATATATATATATATATATATATATATATATATATATATATATATATATATATCTTGGGATATTTGAAAATGATTTAATTGTATATATTTTTAGTTTTACATTTTTATTGTACTGTCTCTTAAAGTTTTGGCAAAACATGTCATGTGATATGCCTAAGTTTTAAATTCCTTGGATTGATTTTGCTGCTTGTCTGATGAAGTCTTTCATATATAAGACAAAAGCACTTATGTTTTGGTAAATAAAAGGTTATAGTGGTTGCCTTATTTATTATTTTACTGCATTTTTTGCTTGCTGATATTAATACCGCTTTAGAAGTTTACCCTCAGAGCAAACATCTCATCTGTAGTGCTGTTACCTGACATGAAACTATACTGCTGCTCACTAATCATCACCTCTCTCCTAAACTTAGCTTCTACTGTCTTTTCAAATAACTACATGTTGTGGCTGATCAATTTTAGCCCTCTGTAGTTGCTACAGCTCTACACATTACCCTTATTCTTAAAAAAACAGTACCAATACACTTCTTTTCCACTCCTCTGGCATCCTCTCACTTTCCAAGACTCCATTAAACAATCTGGTTAATAACCCCACTGTCATTTCACCTAAACACCTCCAAGCTTCCACAGGTATGTCATCTGGACCAACAGCCTTTCCATTCTTCACCCTCTTCATAGCTCTCCTCACTTCCTCCTTGTTAATCCATTGCACTTCCTGATTCACTATCCCCCCATCAACCAACCTTCTCTTTCTCTTATTCTTTTCATTCATCAACCCCTCAAACTACTCTTTCCATCTGTTCAACACACTCTCCTTGCTTGTGAGTACATTTCCCTCATTATCCTTTATCACCCTAACCTGCTGCACATCTTTCCCAGCTCGGTCCCTCTGTCTAGCCAATCGGTACAGGTCCTTTTCTCTCTCCTTAGTGCCAAACCTTTCATACAACTCACCATACGCCTTATCCTTAGTGTTTAATAATATTATTTATTCATATCTCTGCATTGTTACTTCTAAAATAATCATATTGAATGTAATGAAATATGCAACATTGTCATTTATTACAATTATAAATTCAATTGAAAACTATTTGTTATTAACCATTTATGTATACTATGGACCCCTCTACAGCAGCTTTATTGCTTACTAAAAACTGCATGATTCATTCTTATGTTTAGTCCTGTACATTGACAATATCAATAACTTTTTTAATTAAACAGATACACTTTACCGATAGTTAATTCAAAACGCATCACTGGTATCTACAACCAGCGAAATACATGTGCATTACTGAACATAATGTACCTGTGCATTTTCTTTAAATAAATTATGCTCAGATTCAAAATATACAGTGAAGAATTTGTGGATGGAGCACATTGTATGCAAGCATATTCTGATGAGAAAGATTTACTAAAACTGACTTCTAAAACATCATGCAATTGTATACTTTAAAAATATATAAAATATCAACAAGTGCCTGTGTTTACCATATGAGGAAGAATGCAAACCACATCAAAGGTATATCTAGGTGAGAATAATTTACATGCACATGTGCTATTTTTTCCTTTGCTGTGCTTTATAGGAAATATTATTTGCCTGTAATCCAACCACGGCTTAATATGAAAACTTAATTTTCTATTATTCTTTTTCAAACAATATCAATATTTGTTTTTACTCCATGGCACTTTATGCCTGGAAGCTGAAAGTATTTTCCTGTATACCTTCAACAAATATATCAGTAGAATCTTGAAAGAAGCCTAAAATATAACTAGAATATGCTGATATCAATTACCTGGCATGTCTATATAGCTAAGAAAAATGCATTCTGCCTTATTAATATTACTCACCATTTTTCCATCAATGATCTGTGGTTTTGCAAATATAGCTCGCTCTGTTTCTGTTAAAAAATGCCTTTTGATTTAATATCAGCCTGTGCAGACTGCGCTATAAAAATGACCCCTGTTTGATTGTTCTGCTTGGTCAAATACAGCAAGAAGTAGAAGTTGATTTTCTATAATTCTTATCATGATCTTATTTGTTTGTACATGGTTATTATGGGAGATATTGGGAGGAACAATCACAATAGGATTAAATGCCCTGGAGACCTATATGGATTTATACAACTGATCTGCAGATTTCAGTTGGCTTTAACTTTAAAACTGTAAGGGCTATGTTCCATGGAAAACATTAAAAGTTTGCTACATCTGCCTTTTGTCTATTCTTTGTATAATAATGGGTGTGAAAAAAACTGTATACTGCATTGAAAGAATAAAAATTGTGTATGTCAGTCCATCCTTCTAAAGAAGCAATTTGAAATGAATGCTGTACCATGTGTTTCTTTTGCGATACATGGGGAAAATCTTACTAATACGCTGCTATTTAATTTCACTTTTTGATTGTTGGGATACTGTCACAAATAAGACAGAATGCTGAAAGTTGATTAAACTGAAGACAATTTAATATAATATTTAAACATTGCATTTTACAGTACTTTACGTTTAAGAATGAAACTGCCAATAGGATAGAATAGATGACAGCAAGTATCGCTAAGCATATCAGCTCTGTCATTGCTTGACAGTGTGTAACAGATAGGGAAAGACTTGTGACATAACCCCTGTGACCTGTGCTTGTCAAGAGCATTACCTACACAGACAGTTATATTTCACTGATGGGGAACATGTGTTAGACAAGGCAGATGAGTATGCATTTCTGTACTGAACGCTTCAGCATTCCTCAGAAAGCTCTTGTTTTTTGCTACAATAAAACCGCAAAAATCTTAAGTCATGTACAAGTTACATACTGGTGTGATTATGCAACTTAATTTGCTATATATTTGAAAATGAGTTCTCAACAGTAATATTTTAAATGATGTCTCTGTTTACCTTGCTCCATTCATTATGCTTTGAATAAAACACATTTGGGAATAATGAAATAATGAAATGGATGGTTGTTTTCATAAATACCTCTAGAGCTTGAAACTCATAGTCTCTTTGCATTTTGTTAAGCCATTTCACCATATCCTAAAAGTATCCATGTCTTTATAAATATATTAGTATTGTATATAAAAACACCTCTTGATCGGCAAAGATAAATATCTTACAGTTTTTCTAACCAAGCAATAAATTCATATATTGATGTATCCTAAATAGATAGTATTGTATTTAGCAGTCTTGACATCGAGAATCAGGAATATATATGATTAATTGAAATGTGAGTATCCTACCCAGTTCTGATAAGTCACTCAGGAATCAAAAGCACTCTCCAGAACACAATATAACCTATTCCATGATGCTGTAGTTTCAAACTTGGTTTTATGTAGCTTGGGCTAAAGGTTCCTCCTGTCCCCAGTCCCCACACACAGAATTTACTGAAGGTATTTAGTGAACTTTATTTTCTCAGTTCTTACATCGCTATTGTGTAGTGGATGTGTCTTGTTTTCTACCAAATAAATATGGACTATACATCTTTGAAAAAAGAAATGGCCATAGCAGCGCTATGATTTAGTAGAGATAACAAGGAAATGTCAGAAATGCTTCCTAATAGAATGTTTAGGGGCAAGGTAGAATCATGAGGGACACAACCGTGATGCTGTAAACCTAGTAGAGGAAAGAAAAAGGGTGCATTTATATGTACTAAGACTGATGGAGTGACATCTCTGTGAATTCCCTTCATTACAAAAAGCATTTATATAAGTAACTGGGTATAGGAAGTGGTGCTTCGTGCATATCAGTGGTTACACGGTGAATCCTTTCCTGCAGAAAAACATGTAATTACAGTGGATGTTGATGTTAGTTGTACTTAAGATAAAAAAAACATACTATCCAGTTCAAATTTCTGATGATTGCACTTGTCTTCTACAGTACACTGCCATGCAGCAATGATATTCAGTGCTTAGTGGTTTTATAAAGAATTCTGCAAAATGAACTCTCTGTATCACATAAACACATTGGCCATTTTACTATAGAAGAGATACGTAGGTAACATTGTATCCTTGCTGTCATTTACCGCCAGTCCTACTTGCCCCTGTGTCACCAGAGATACCTGGGTAACATTGTATCCTTGCTGTCATTTACCGCCAGTCCTACTTGCCCCTGAGTCACCAGAGATACCTAGGTAACATTGTATACTTGCTGTCATTTACTGCCAGTCCTACTTGCCCCTGTGTCACCAGAGATACCTGGGTAACATTGCATCCTTGCTGTCATTTGCCTCCAGTCCTACTTGCCCCTGTGTCACCAGAGATACCTGGGTAACATTGTATCCTTGCTGTCATTTACTGCCAGTCATTCTTTCACCTGTGTTCTTCTCCAGACAAGGAATACATGCAGGGATTTCAAATGCAACATGTTTGTTACACTTTCAGTGTTTATTTAGCAATCAGAATTAATGCTAAAATATTTATATAAATGTGCCAGGTCATGACTGACTGAAACCCAGGCATTATCAACATGTAAGGACTACTTGGGCAACATGTTTGGCCCATGATTACATATGAGAGGTAAGCAGAAATTCCTTGTGAACTAATATCCTAATATTTGCCTAGTAAAACTATTAATGAATTTCACTGTATTTTAAGTTGGCAGTCTAGCTTCTTCAGGAAGTGATTTAATCTGTATACAACTCTTTCTGTGAAAATATGCCTGTCAAATGAGTGATGCACTGAATGACTGAGTCGCACAAGTTGAAACCAAGTTCATCAATGAATCAAAACATTGAACACTGCAGTATCAAACTATAACAGACAGCAGTAGTTTTCTCCAGTGATCCATCAACACTACCACTAACTTAAGAGATGGTTTTGTCTGAATACTTGTAGTGTGTTACAGGAAGGGTTTTTCTTAAGTAAGTTATTTCTGATTGCCAGTATAGAAATGAATGTTGGTACTGTTTTTGCAGTCAGGAATGAAGAGCTTCAGTACTTTGCTCCATTTGGACTCAAATGCCACTGTCACAAGGCTTGTTGTACCTTCTTTTGATCTTGTCTTTCCTCAATAACCCCACAGTTGGGATCTATCCCAGTGCATCACTCTGTTTGGTGGGACCAGTTTCTCAAGTTAGGAAAGCCTTGGAGCTGTAAGGTTATGCATGCACCTGGTGGCCAGCAGTGAATACAGATTGTTAAGGAGCCATCATAGAGAATCTTAAACTGATATGAACAGAAGTAAAATAGTGCTGTGAGAAAACAACCCTCTCATGTCATGGCATGTCCTTCTTTACCTGCCAATCACTTTTGCATGCTTTGTTTGCCAGTCAACCCAGACTCCACTGGAGGCATTGATCTATCCATGCCTCACGTATGTCACCTCCCCCAAGAAAAGAGGTAAAGTGGCATAGCAGCATCATTCCCCAGAATTCAAGAAGCTCAGCGCAAGGACGGTTTTAGCCATTGTGCTGAGCGTCCTCACTACAGATGGCACAGCAGTGCCATATGAATATATATGAGGGCGTGCCGCCGCAACCTCAACGTGCACAGGAAATGTGTGCGAGTGCAGGGGGCACGTACAAGTGCTCAACGGAGGTGAAAACATGCCCTGACACTTGTGAAACCTACTATGAATGCTAGTTGAGCCCGCCCCTAACAGTAAGTCAGTAATTCAGTGTCCGTGGATACTGAAATGTAGCTAAGCATACAAGAGTGTCCACGAACAGTGAAATACACTCAAAGTAATAAACACACAAGCACGTAGTGGAATGTTGAGCCCTGTCCATAGAACTTTCACAATTAGATTTCCTGTCTCTGTGTCCCTATTATACGTTTGAATGCAGCAATATTGAAGGTGTAAGCAAAGCACAGAGTGTCTGTGCGTCGCTGCCCTCCGCCAAGTTAGCTTACCCATCATATTCATTCAAATAGAGAAAAACATGCAGAATCAACATGTGTCAATAGTGTAGTGTTTATAGCATCCAGCTAACAGACAGGCATTCACAGTTCGAGCCCAACAATAGGACATATCATTTTCCATGTGGAATGAATGTCATTTTGCTGTAAAACCAACATAAGTGTATCGCAAGAGATATTTAACTTAAATATCATTCAAGAAAAGTGGCACTGTCATAATGAATAAGGTACTAGTAAGCAGGTGTAGACACAAATAAGCAGCAGTAAACACATATAGGTACCAGTAAGCAAGTCTGAGTACACATGCATGGGTATAAGCAGTGATCAGCATAGGAAATGTATATAAGTATATACAGATATATAATAATATATCTATGAAGAAAGAATGACTTAACAATAAAGCATACAAAAGGAATGAGAAGGGAATCAACAGCAACCCCAGTATTATATAGCGCTGTCAGCGTATGTCATATCCAGCTGGGCAGGAGTGAGCAAAGCACTGCTACTCACACCACAGCCAGTGAGAGTAACATTGCTGATTTGCTAAGTCTACTTTACACACAGAGGGTAGTCCCTAGTGGGACTACCCAAAAATTAGATAGACCATTTGGCCTTCCAACCATTACACAAGCAAGGGCAGGTATGTTCAAGGACTAAATGGTCGGAGAGCCTGAGAATACATGGGGTTGGACAACATACGTGTAGGGCCCCTAACACTCTGGAGAGGGTAATGTATGGAGGTGTGTCATGATTGCGATAACAAGTGGACAATGGAAGGTATGCATGTATTTCAAACACGGGTGGGGTGGAGGAACTATGGGTATGAAATTATGGAGCCAGGCGTGCCAGGGTTGGATGGGCTGGTTCTAACTGGACTGCCCCATGGAGGTCAGCGAGTTCATTATAGGTATATATGCATACACACATACAGAAATCAATATGTAGAAGTACATTCTCTGTAACACATTCATTCCATTTGCAGACATAAATAACATGAATGTGCACTTGCAAACCTCAACAGTAGATAGAATAATAGGCTGTGAAGAAGAGGGACGGGACAAAACTGCTAAAATGCAGAAGTGTGTACAATGTCCAAAGTCAGTGCTGTGCTGACAATAATCAAATGTGAGGACTCCCCCACACATGGAATCATTCCTGTGATCTGCCTGCTACAGCAACACCAATTACTAAACCGGTCCATTTGTAAAAGAAATCCTCCAAACACGTACATAATTAGGCTCTCATGTGTAACATGTGCGTTACCACATAGTCATACATATTAATTAATTGTAGTGTCATGTTAACGGGATTAAGGATGTAATGAAGTATAGAGTCTAATCTTGACATAAACAAATGCATGTCCCATGTGGGACAACCCAAAAATTGCAAATAGTATTCTTTTGGTCGCTCACATCACCAATGTTTGTGGACTAAACGTTTGGGAGTTCTGAGTATAGGTGGAGTGAGTCAACTGTTGGGATGGGTCTATAGGAGTAGGGAGTGGCCAATGTGTAGTGGTGTGGATGCACCATGAATCCAACTGGAGAATGGATAACAGCAGTGTTAGGGAGGCGTTGGGGTGGGTGTTTGGAGAACCAGGAGCCATGGGTATATGGGTATATATGCAAACGAAGCAGCACAGCAATATTGCATTGATTAGAGCAACCCCCTAATGAACAGACATTCCCGTACCGAATCCCACTGTATCACATACCATTTACTATCGGTAATCCGTACATGAACATATTGCAACATCTGTCTGCTGTATAACCTGCAAACTATCAATTAAAAGATAACTGGAGTGAAGTGTCAGTGTCATAATGAATAAGGAACAAGTAAGCAGGTCAAGCATATATAAACACCAGTAAGTATGTGTAAGTGCATTTGTGCAGGGTATGTATTGCTTTACAGACACACATACACACACACACACACACACACACACACACACACACACATCTATATATATATATATATATATATATATATATATATATATATATATATATATATATATATATATATATATATGTGTGTGTGTGTGTGTGTGTGTGTGTGTGTGTATGTGTGTGTGTGTGTGTAGCTATACACAGATATACAGCTATGATAGGAGACAGCACACAAGAATGACATATGTTCACAGGCTATGCCAATGGAAGTGAGGAGCACAAGCAAGAAACATGAAACACATAGCAAGCCCTTCCACCCCCCCCCAGCCGGACACGGGAAACATATACACAAACAATGTAAAGAGTCCACTGCTCCCCAGATCACAGGCGGGATACAACCGGGGGGGGGTGAGTACACAGTGCACCTGTGAATTCTAATCTTGGAACACAGACTGGAGCGTCCCATGTGGGACACCCCATAAATTGCCAAGACCAAAAAATGCTGATAGACTGGCCATTCTGGCCGCGGTGCATATATACTCGGAAAACAAGGGTGGGAAACCCTGATGACCCATGACCCGAGACAATTGTACGAAATGGGTCCCATGAAGTGGAGAGTGGGCAGTGTGTAGTGGTGTGTCCAGAACAGACCAGGACCCAGAGTAGGGATGGATGCTGTTGAGGAGGCGCGGGTGGGGGATCTATGGGTAGCTACTTATGGGTCTAGGTGTGCAGGAGTTGGCTGATTTGGGCCTATATTGACAGCCCTATGGATGTAAAGCGAATGTGTTCATTGGGCAGAGGCATCACCCAATGAGCAGCCACACCCACTATTAGTCCCACTGCAGTAAAGTGTAATCTATATGGCAAGGAACGGAATAATCAGATGTAGACGTATATATGTAGAGGTATGTGTTTGTATATCTACCCATAGCGACATAGAGATAAGCCTCTCCCTCTCCGTAGTGCAAATGTATACATACAGAAACAGAATACAGATACATACCCACATATAAATATATACATATGCAGACACCCATAGACCCATGTGTTGTGATATATATATATATATATATATATATATATATATATATATATATATATATATATATAGCTATAAACAGCAAAATATAAATATACATGTATGCATACATATACAGATATATCTGTATATAGTAATGTAAATAGATATATATGTGACTGCAAAAATACACATGTATATAGCTAGGATATGATACAACAGTTGCGAGTAACATATGTTCACAGGCCATGCATATGGGGGTGAGGAGTTCAATAAACAAACATGTAACATGTAGCATCAACCCCCCCACCCCCCCAGCTAGGCAATAAGACATACAGACACACAATAAAGGTAAACACACCACTGCTTCCCAGACAACTGGCAGGATACTACCAGTGGGAGAGACCTGTCAGGTCTAATCCTGAAACATAGACATCGATGTCCTTTGTGGGGCACCAAAAATTAATGATCGGAGGCAGTCTCGGTAATGACTTATCAAACCAGCCTGTATATGTACATGGACCAGTAGGTTGTGCAAGCCTGATAACCCATGGGTCGACACAATGTATGAAATGTGTCCTGACATGGGGAGAGTGGGCAGTGTGTAGTGGTGTGTTTATACCCCACCTGCACCCACAATAAGGATGAGTGTTGTAGAGAAGTGGAAGGTGGGGGAACTATGGGTATGCAATTATGGGCCTAGGTGTGCAGGTGTTGGCTGGCAAAGTCATATTAGGACTGTCCAGGGGATGTAAGTAATATTCCAAAATGGGCATAGCTGATGCCCATACCTCTCAACCCCTAAGAGCACATCCACTGGACAGGACATAAACCATTGGGGGAAGAAATAGGGACCATACCTCTGAACTGTCACTGATTTCCAGGGACATCCCAGATTTCGACTCGGTTTCTAACTCTGCCCCACGTAATCCCTCCTAAAACTAGTGACATATGGAGGAAAGGTGGTGAATTACACGTAATGAATAATGACAATAATTAAGAGTCATAAACATCATTTACCTCAGAAAATGTGTATGAATTCATATGCTCTGATTCTGTCAATGTGTCAGGTTAATAGCACCAATAATTTAAATGTGTCCCTGATGTTGTTATGCCGTGTCCCTGATTCAGTTTATTTATACCATGACCCCCCCAAAACGTGCATGGTGATTGGCCAGCGTGCACATTGTAAATCGAGTTATACTAATGGAAAAAGGTCCGGTTGCCCGGACTTTTTCCATTAGTATAACTCTACTTTTAAAACACTGTCTCGCTATGTTAAATGGGTTTAGCATAGCGAGACAGCTTTAAAATAAGCAACGGAGATCTCCGTTGCTTATTTTAAAGCTGTTTCGCCATGCTAAACCCATTTAACATAGCGACAGGTTTTAAAAAAAGCAACGGAGAAAGCAAGATCTCCGTTTTTTTGCTCGCTATGTTAAATGGGTTTAACATAGCGAGACAGTTTTAAAATAAGCAACGGACATCTCCGTTGCTTATTTTAAAACTGTCTCGTTATGTTAAACCCATTTAACATAGAGAAAACAGTAAAAAAAAAGCAACAGAGATCTTGCTTTCTCCGTTGCTTTTGCCCACAGCTCTGATGTACTGCGCAGGCATGCAGTACATCAGAACTGCCGCGGATGCCAGACATCTGCGGAAGGGCATTAAACAGGCATTATACTATGCCATTATTTAAGAAAAGTAATAGTTTCTTTGCTTAAATAATTTCATGTTATAATAGCAATAACCCACTTCTGGGTGTGGGTAATGCTGTATTTACCCACGGATGGCTTTGTTTGGTCCCTCAGGCTTCACCCTCGGGACCAAACCACGCCAACCGTGGGTAAATCCAGCATTACCCACACCCAGGCATGGGTTATTGCTATAATATTTCCCCAATTGTATGAGAGGTCTGATAGGGACAGAAAGCACATATTCCACTGACAACCTTAGAAAGATGATAGAATATTAGGTATGCAGTGGCATGACTCGGCTGAAGGATGTGGGTTCCAAAACTCAATTACTTGTTTGTATTGAAGAGTGTTAGTTCCCATGTATTAGCCAGACGGGTGCAGATTGTAAGAGGAACACACCAATAATATGAATCAAACTCTGGACAGGCCATGGATTCCATACAGTCGAACAGCATGCTGTCGCTTAATGGGCAGCCATTCCCAATACTGTAGGCATGTTATCGATGTAATAGGTATCACAAGGTAATATCTTAGTCCTCACTCCCACTCAGGGGCATGAGTGTCGGATGCAAACACCAAATGCAGTGCATTTGCAAGTGCGGGAGCAATCAGGTGTAAGCCTGTTTGGCCGCCAGTATGCGAGTATTACACTGGTAAAGCAATGTAGAGGCTAACTGAGTGTAAGAAACTGTAACCAGAGGTTAACATTACTTAGCACTGTGCAAACCCATGCACACCCGCTCACAACTGCTTTAATGTGCCTTAATCACACCCTATCCAATGGCCTTGTTCTGGCCAGCAACAAAATAAACGACCTCTGCAAAGCTCGAAACCAGGACCCTGCATACACAGCTATTGTGATTTACCACTAAGCCATGGCAGATATACAGACATCTGACCTTATTACAAACATATCATCCAGTGTAGTCATTCAACAGTATAGGAAATGTATTCCATCATGTAGATGTATGTGTGAGTATTTATGTCCAGCATATAGATACATATATATATATATATATATATATATATATATATATATATATATATATATATATATATATATATATATATATATATCAGGAACATCCCATGTGACAACAAAGCATTACAAAGGAATGAAAAGGGAAACACCAGCAATGCCTGTATTATGTAGTGGTGTTGTCCTATGTAATATCAAGACTCCCTCAGACAGACATGCGTCAGTCATACACGTAAACATTTGTACATTGGCCATATACATCACTCTGTGCATGTTATTTGCATTAACACAACAGTTCCTGTCCAATCATTATGTGAGAACAGTACTCTTGCAAGGTGCTGTGTGCAAAATCATAATCAGGATAAAGGTATATGGGGTAACCATACAGGGACTAGTAGTGTTGTGTGTACAACAGGGTCATCCGCATCACGTGTACCTGGAGCATTTAAGAGTCATGTTCATACTAGGATTGTGTGACTAAGCGACAGGGGTGAGGACAACTGGAGTATGTTGTGATGCATATTAAAAGGTTTATATGTGTCCAGTTGACACGTGTGTGAAATGGACAGTTATGTATGGGGCAAATGTTGTTCTAGGAACTGATTGGCCTTCTGTTTCCATAGGGTGAGCGTAGAATGTGGGGGAAGGAGAGTAGGTATGCTCATCGAGAATAGGTAGGGTAGGATGACAGACAAGACAGCATACAGGATCTATATATGACACATGTAGGGGAATACACCTAAGACAGGGAGGGGTGTTCGGCATTCACAAGCCCATGGGCCCCCAGATGGAAACAGTGGGATGGAGGTCCCCAGCCATGGGAAGCCACCACTGCACCAAAACAGCTGCAAAGGTGGCAGTGCTGGGGGCTGTCTAGGAGGGGCAGCCTCACCCTGTAAATGTGACACTCTGACCTTGAGCTGGCGTATCTGGCCTTGAAACCCCTTATTGAGCCCCCTACACACCACATCCATGACTGTACGACAGCGGACATGTCCCTGTCTGGACCTGCTCCCAGGGGGGACAAGCCCCATCCTCAGTGGAGGTACCACCAGAAGGTGATGCAGAGCCAACAGAGGTGGAGGTCCAAGGCTGGGCCCCAGATGTGCTGGTGCCTGGTGCCATGGCCAGCTGAAGTGGGACAGGAGGTTCTGCCGAGACCTCCAAACCCATACAGCCTATGGTATTGCAGTTTAAACACAGATATGGCTTAGTAATAGTCAACAGCATTCAGGATTACTTACAACAGCACGCATAGATATGACCATCGACCCAACACAACAGATAGTATACAGTTGCAGAGAGAGCACAACACATGCCTATATACTGCATGACATCTGTACAATGTGTAGAAGACTTGTAACAGCAGCAATGAACAGTGGCCCATTATTGGCATGTCACTGAGAACCCCAGACAGTGTCTGTCATACCACTGTTTCATGTGACATATGTCCAGTCAGGGATGCGACGGCAGTAACTCATCACTGTCACCATGTACTGGCTGCAATCCTCTCACTATGCTCCTGTTGTTTACAGATGTGTGTTCAGTAAGTAACACAGGAAACAAATGGTTCCACACACTGAGCAGTCTACAGATGGCCCTACAGATGGGGGTCCCTCACAAACAGAGCTCTGTCTTGTCAATTTTAAAACATGCAGAATAGCCATTACCACACACACCTTGTTAAACAGGCAGTTGTCTTAATGAAGCATAGCTACACTTACATGCTGTAGTGCTGTAGTCATGTCTAGCACATCACCCTCCTGTCTTTAGGCTATTTCCCACTGTGTATGTTGTTTGAGGAACATCCAGATATCATATGTGATGCCATTTACCAAACACCAGATCCAGGTACCACTCACAGCGACGTTCATGGGCAAACACCAAAATGATGTTCCTAGATATTGTACCATGTTTTTCATGCGAATGGCTATGAGAACATCATTGCAGCTGTTCCACATGCAATCAGCTAGAGGAGGACTGCAATAGGTGCAGAGGCCATCACCCGAACATGACCATAACTTACAATACACAAGCTGCTGCTGAGTAGGTGTACACCTCCACATCCACCAGAGAGTGTGTGGGAGGGACAGACAGAGGCAAAGTACATCAGAGAAGGGCTTGGAGACTAAAACCTAAGCATCGCCTGTCACACAACTACCAGTACTGGGGTTCAAACCCCTGACTGATTAGTCATTATTATTACAAGTGCATGCAGTTACTCCATGTGCCACAAAGCTGACATGTTGGTGTGCTGTAAGAACATATATGTGTGTTGGTGTGCAACATCTGCAACAGAGATATAGTAGACAGACATTAGGTGTAGCACACATGGCTGTCAACATGAACGGATGCCATTGTCAACACAGCCGCACTCTCTAATGGACTCATATTGACACTCTTTGCCAGGCCCACAAATACACTTTCAAACCACTTAGTTTGCCACACTGCAGTAATGCACAGGTATTACATGCACCACAGGGGATATCCGAAGGTTCTATGGGCTAAGGCATGTGAACATGTTTGACATCTGTTGATATGCCAATGGGAGTTATACTGGCAGTGACTGTGGCTGGTAGCAGCATACCCCATATGCAGACACAAGGTGCCAGTACTGACATGCATGTGTGCATTGCTTCATGGGTGTGTAGTCATTGGCTGTGCAAGATGGCTGTACAAGGCTAGATGAGGGGTAATCATTGGCATCATGCCACCTGACAATGGTGTGCAGTATGGTACAGGGGTGTAGTGTCTGCAATGTCCCACACAGATGGGTATTGTATGAACTGTCCTGACATCCTGGTTACCATTGTGTATGGCCATAGCTTTGCAATGCATGCCATGTCTGTGTTTGATAGTCCTTGACATGGACATTGCCTGGGATGTGTATGTTCCACAATAATGTACAGTGACATGTACAGGTGTACCTGGTTTGGCTGGCACGTGTTGTGTACACTGACCGTTATCCTCCAATATGACAATACTGGCATGATGTGGCAGAACCTGCTTATAGTCAGCAGGTTGACCCTGCACCTGCATTGATAGCATGATACAGGTATTCCCTGGTGTGAGTGGCATCGGTCCATACAGGGCACATGTGTAAGGCATTGTATGGCCTCTGTGGATCACATTTGATGGCACCACATATGTTGCAGGCATCCAGTGGGGAACTTAGTGAAGGCACATTGTCTGCAATTATGTGCCTATTGTACTGCTGTACAGGGTGCCATGCCCTCTGCATCCCACTGCAATCACACCATGCCTACTATCTGTCATCAATGTACAGGGTACTAGCAACATAGCAGGATATTCTAGGCAAGTGTGTTTGTGTATGACACATGGGTTCAGGATGTATTCTGGGTAATAGTAGGGTTGCATACTTTGTTCACCAGGCCTTTTGCCAGATGTAAGGGTATGGCTTGCCAACACAGTCCCTTGGCTGACTGACATCTGTACTCCTCGTGAGGTGGACATTGTGACATATAGGATGGACACCATATAGGAAAACTGCAAAATCCACTCCTCAACATGTCCACTGGTTAGACAATCACAGCCACCTCCACACAGGCTCTGACAGTCAAACACACACAAACCTCTCATGTCCTGGAATAGAACCCCTACTTAACTAGTGTATCACACTATAGCATTACACAGTTACAGCACGTG
The DNA here is from genome assembly GCF_019279795.1 of Protopterus annectens. Classification (NCBI taxonomy): domain Eukaryota; kingdom Metazoa; phylum Chordata; order Ceratodontiformes; family Protopteridae; genus Protopterus; species Protopterus annectens. The sequence continues at coordinate 1,238,495,460 of NC_056737.1, read as the reverse complement.
CAATCGAGTTTACGGGATTATAGCAGTCCCAGAGGTGTATGTCTAGGTGGGTGACATCAGCAGGATTGTCAAAGGTGGTCATATAATTGTAAAGAGTGTGCATACTCTAAAAACATTGTTCCTGTCTCAGGCAGATAGAGAGACACACACACAGTTGGTCTGTCTTGGAATAGAACCCCTACCTAACTAGTTTATCACACTATAGCAATATGCAGTTACAGCACGCAGTACGGAGATTACAGGGTTACAGCGGTCCTAGAGGTATATTCCTAGGAGGGTGACATCAGCAGGATTGCCAAAGGTGGTCATGAGAGTCGTAAAGAGTGTGCATACTCTAAAAAGCATTGTTCCTGTCTCAGGCAGACAGAGACACACACACAGTTGGTCTTTCTTGGAATAGAACCCCTACCTAACTACTTTATCACACTACAGCAATACGCAGTTACAGCACATGCTATGGAGAATACTGGGTTACAGCAATCCCAGAGGTGTATATGTAGGTGGGTGACATCAGCAGGATTGCCAAAAAAGGGCAATCCACGTGTACTGCGGGTTGTACATGTCTGTTACCTGCGTGTATCCGCTACTTACTGTCACAAAAACACAATTACACCTGCTTAAAAGTGTCTTATGCATAGCCGGTCTTAGGCATAGGCCAACTAGGCGGCTGCCTAGGGTGCCGCTCTAGCAGGGGGGCTTTTTCAGTGTTTATTTGGTGTAAGTAGACCAGGATGGGGGCACCATGTGGTGTGGTGGGTGGTATCGTGGAGCCCTTTTGCCTAGGGCACCAATCGACCTAAGGCCGCTCCTGGTCTTATGCAGTCCTAATTGACAGTATCTACAAGGCTTGCAGGTCTTGAATCATGGATCATGCACACTGAGATCACTGGACGTACCACTAAGCCATCTGGGTTGTACATATGTTGCATGGAGTCTATAATGCACATCCTACTACAGGTATTACACAGTACTGAAAACAAATGGGGCAGTCCCTTTGTGTACAGATGTACAGTACTCTTGAATGTACATTACTCTGTGAAACAACAAAGACAAGTCTACATCTGTACAACTGTCATACCTATACATATATATATATATATATATATATATATATATATATATATATATATATATATATGCATATACACAGACAGAGCCATAGCTATATATATGTATATATATATATATATATATATATACATATATAAATATATATAGATATACACACACACACACACACACACACACACACACACACACACACACACACATACACACACACGTCTGAACACCCTTTGTGACAAAGAAGGGTTCCAAAAGAACTGACATGTACACAAAACAGAGGTATCTCTTGTGTTATAACATTTAAATCATAAGCAGTTCACCAGAGAAGGGATGGTTGTTGTGTACATGGAGTTTGTGGTGAGGAATGATGGCTAATGTAATCTACCCTGGGGATTGTGGAGTTAGGGTGGGGGAATGATGGGTATGGACCAAAACCCCAGCGACCACTTCTGTGTCACTGATCAATAGTGGCACAGGGAAATAAAATGCCCAACTGTAGTCGTGCCTGACAGTGTATTCTTTACCATTCCTAACTATGTAATACTTTGTAGACACCGGTCACCACAGATGGCTACCATGGTGTGCTTAAAGACATTACACATGTATATGCCTGGCTACAGTGTAGTCACACACACATACATGCACACACTTGCCAGTATTGTGCATGCACCTCTTGCCTATGTAAAGGTAACTAGTACAGAGGTATGCAGTTGGGGTATGTGCCACAGAACACATACAATTACACTTACTGATTCCACGTCTGAACTTGGTGACATCACAGGACCAATTACTTGCAGTTGGGAGGGGGGGAAGAGAGAGAGGTATAGTGGTTTACAAGGATAAAGGCCAGTGCAAACGGAGGTATCTCTTTGGAATGCAGCAAAACCCGCTGCCATGACAGGATGCAGACACAAATACACAACCACACTCAGCCTATGCTGACACACACACTCAGGCATTTTCTGAAACACAGACACACAAACACACTCATCCATTTGCTGACACACATACTCAGGCATTTGCTGTCACACATACAAACACACGCACACAGTTGCCAGTGGTGGATCAGAACTCCTGCCTATCTAATGATCACTATGACAGTACTACACAGTTACAAGATGTGCCACAGAGATTACACATCCCAAGGCAGTCAGACTGCCCTTCTACAATTAAGGACAACTACAGGAAGACTGACAGTCATGAAGTACATAGCTGTAGACCTGTGTGTTTAAAGTAGGTGTCCATTACAACCTGTATGCACAAACAAGACACACCATCCACAGGTAGGCCTAAGAGGTATAGTTGTAGCACAACAGGAACCTGAACTAGAGTATGGCCATCTGCAGAATGGACAAATACTATCACTATACAGAGTTACAGTGGGCATGCTCATACATTTAGTAGCACAGGGACGTTTGGAATGCAATATGACTACAATTACACAAGGTTATACTGGGCAAATTACACAAGGGGGCAGTGGGTACGCTCATACACTTAGTAGCACAGCACTGTTTGGGATGCACTTCGATTCTATCCACTGAAGGCCACAGTGTGCATGCTCAAACACTTACATGTAAAGAACATGTTGTAATAGACTCCTATTGTAAACACACAGGTTTACAGTTAGGTACATCTTACTTGTCAGTATATATGCACATCATACTAGTTTACTACCTGATACCTGTATGTGCCCTGTAAATGATATATCTGTGTCTGTGCTGTGTGATACACATGCATACATGTAGATGAAGTACTGACATATATATGTTACATATACACATTCATGCATGTGTGGACGTGACAGACAATAGGTTACCTGGGTCACACTGGCAGATGCTACCTACAGCATGTGTCACACACCTTGCTGCCATGAAAGGCATACATTGATATCAGGTTGTGGACAGTGACATTATACGTGGAACAGTGGCATGTGCAAGCATAATGTGTGAGCCACCTTGTAATGGTATTGAGGTGCAGGTGATGAGATGACCTCTCCTGGCTGTGGTAGTAGTTGTCATTATTAGCAGGACTGCTACCCTAAGTATATCTAATATTGGTCATATACACAAGTTCTGCGACTGTCCGTCACCTTACATGGGGCATTTGCTACCAAGCACATTAATGCCACACGCAGTGATGTCATGGTATGGGTGGCAACTACTAGACCAAAACAATGAGACAATGTCCTGCTGTTATTATGAGGTGGTCCAGTGTCTGTCATTCCGGTCTGTCATGACCAAATGACGAGCCTTCAGCACAGAGCAAATGCATTCATGTTACATGTGTGTGTGGATAATACCTAGGTCGCATTTACCCATATAGCTGCATTCCAAGGCAAATGTCCTACACACAGAAGTAACACCCTTACACCTACATGACAATTGCATTAGATGCCTATGTTAACCCATGCTAGATGTGTGGCTTTAGTAATCCATTTGCTCAATGTAGAACCTACAATGGGGAATAGCGACATCTGTGCAGTGAGGAGCACCTGGCTGAAGGCTCTGTAGTGCACCATTGCACTACCACCATATAACTCAGATTGAGACATGTGGGCCATAACAGTGGTATGGACCATAGCAGGTGGTGGTGTACACATATTCATAAAGGATACTCACATGTAAAGACCACTAGTCTGATATAACGCATCACAGATGAGTCAGGTACAGGTGAACATGGCAAATGTTGCATTCTAGGTTGTATCCTCATATACATCCACCACCTTGTTCCCAGAGTACCAACACACATCCATATGTGGTATGACATAGTATAGTAGACCACCAGATAACCCTCAATTGGTGGACTGTACCCAGGCCTACATCAACTATGCAATATACCCATGTACAGACACAGCTGCATAATGTGTTATGCAATGCAATAATACCACTGTTTGGAAACCTGCTCAGTTGTACACATACCAGGGTCCCTCAGATGTTGTCAGCATTAACATGGTCAACAGTTGCTGTACACCAGTAAACAACACCCTCATGGTTGGATATGACATAACCGTACCTGCCCTGGATATGTACATCCCACACTCATACAACATATATTACATTATCATAGCTTTCATTTACCTTTCTACATACAGGTGGCTACAGTCATTACACACATGCACATGGCAGATAGCATGCTAACAATACATAAGGTTCGATATCTATGTTGACAGAGGTAATATCCCCTCTCTACTGGTCACCCATGACACCTATCATATCCGACAACACCTCATGTGGCATGTATGTCTTTAGACATGTCCACTTAATGCAATGCCTACAAACATACCCAAATAACAGGACCATAGGACCTACACAAGGCCTGTATTGACAGACTCAGGGAAATCCAGCTCTACCCTGTATGTTCCTGAGTTGTCACAGGTGATATGTTCATGATGTACAGCCATGTGTGGCCACAACTCCTACATATACCCCATGTCAACAATTGCAAGACATGCATGTTGTGTGCTGTCTGGACATTATCCTTAGTACCACAATAGCCAGTACATGCTGGGGTGAGATGTTTGTAAGCCACAGACCTCACACATGCTTGAATGAGTGTACTGCCTAGCTCTAACAGAGCACATTGCTGGCACTCTTCCAGTACACATGAGGTATGTGTGGAAAATATGATGTGCTCACTGTTGACCATTACAGTGCCCTGGCTTCACCATGGCACTGTCAAGTAACAGTTTGTAGGAGCATGACATGGAATAATGCTGTGTGTGTCATGCTGATATGTGTTGTTGTAATATATGTACACTTGGCTACTCAGTGAAAGTGGTGGTGTCCTACCAGTACATGAATACAACACCCATTATGGTGTAATGCTCGGTTATGTTTCACACATGGTGTGGGGAAGGTGTGGAATGTGTCCTCTTGACCTGCTAGTGCACGTACTGATGTAGACCGCATATGTGTACATGTATTGCTGTTTGTGTAGATTCCATGTGTATGCAGTGTCTGATGTCTGAAGGCGACTGTTGTCTTAGTACATCATGCTGTTGCAATACAGCCTCAGCATTGCCAACTGTATATGGTGATATGCTCTAAGTACAGTAAGCCGTACATGAGGTATAGACAGATGTTTCGACATGACTACTAAGTGGTGGGGCTTCTTTGCAGATGAATGATTACTGAGGACAGCTCACTGGTGTGTTACAACGAGTCCTACAATAACCTGTGTACCTGCTAAGGTCAGGTTTTGTTAACTGAAGTGGAAGACAGACAATGTAGAATGCTGTAAGGGTGACACCGAAGGCAAACCCCATGACACCTGTAACAGTAATACCACCCCTGTGCATATATTGTGCATATATCAGCACAGTTGTCAAAGGAAAGATTCAGTAAGCATTGTACCAGATGTGAAAGTGCTGTACTGCTGTAGTACCTATCATGAGATAGCCCTGTGTTTGATTCACAGTACTGGCATGTGTGGGTGTGTGTCCATATATGTCATGTATGGGTGGGAATACATCCCACATGTTATCACTCTCCTGAACACTGTTGGCAACACCAGTACAGACTGAAGTATAGAAAGAAAGCCATAGGCAGGTGGTTAAACCTCACACATGTAAAGTGTCTGTATGTGTGTGACATAGGTGTATATCTTTGTGAATGCTGGTGTGTGTGTGTGTGTGTGTGTGTGTGTGTGTGTGTGTGTGTGTGTGTGCGGCTGTCTGTGTGATGTCTGTCCAGTTCCTGGAGTGAGGCTGTATTTTACCATAGTGAAATGTTAATGCCCCCCCATCCACTCAAAGCAGTCTAGCATCCCTGTTGATAACATCAATCATAGACGGGCATACTAACCGCCTCTTAACATGTACACCCTGGGGTGTGACCTGTTGTTACATAGCCTACTGATGGACCCCCTCCCCACATACACTCACTGCACTGTAGTATCCCTGTCGATGTCCTCGATCTTAGGCCATTCCAACTACCTGTACATGTGTAATCTCTGTGGCGCTTCTTGTAATTGCATAGTACTATAATGATAAGATGCACATAGGCAAGGGTTCTCATCCGAACACTGGCAACTGTGTGTGGTTGTCAGAGTGTGCGTTACTGTGTCTGGAATCTTTGAGTGTGTGGGTGTGTCTCTATTTGCATGCTGTCATGGCAGTGAGTATTACAGCTTCCCAGTGAGAAGCCACTATTTCCACTGGCCTTTACCCTTGTCATCCAGCATACCACTCTTTTACCCACTCCGCACTCCAGGTAACTTTACCTGTGATATCACCCACTATGGATGTGACGGCTTTGAACACAATAGCTTACTAAACAGCTATCATGCTCTTGGATCATTAGAACAGTAAACATAATTGAAACATGGGAAAATATAACTGTGATGTGGAAGCTACAAAGTGCATGCAGGTATTGTCATACTGACCTGTGGGTAGTCAACATGTACATATGGGACTCCCGCAAACAACAACATCTCCTGGCACATGCAACTACACCTGAAAGAGGAAGACAGAACGTCAAGATCAACATGCTGCTAGTGTTGTTATACATAATATATGCTGTCAAATGTACAAAATGCATCCTAAAACTGCAATACATGTTATGTCTGCTGCCTGTCAACACTACTCAGCAATATTAATTTACAAATGTCTACCTAGTATGTTCACCCTGTGCATCAGACCATATGAACGTGTCCCTGCACCGATGGTGTGGATGACAGGGATGCTGCACATGCATCATCATATGCACAGGGTGATAATGTTTGCCAGAGGCCTAGGCTGTGCTATTGGATGACATCATGCATGTGTGTTAGGGCCTGTGATATCAGTGGGTGTGTGTGGATGTTATGCGTGTGTGTGTGTGTGTGTGTGTGTGTGTGTGTGTGTGTGTGTGTGTGTGTGTGTTGAGGTGCCCTACATATGTTTCCAGTGTGTGTGTGTGTATGCATGCACACAGATCTGGCATGAGGCTAGACTACACAGAGGTAATATTGACAGCTGCAGACTGCACAAGGCAGGTGTCACAGTTCACGGTGTCCGGCCACGTGACCTGCGCCTGCCAGGGGTTGCATGGGCACTACCAGGCAGAAGTCCAGATTGGGTACCATCTGATGACACATGTCCACTGGAATCAGGTCCACGTTGGGCCATCCAGGACCACATGCATGTGGCCTGCTGTGTCCTGGTGTGGACTGCACAGCACCAGCAGCACTGCTGCTGCTACCGCCACTATGTAAGCAGGCATGTGCAGTAGCATGTTCATGTAGACCTTCAACAGGTGGTGTAGCTGGCCTATGTCCACATGCCTGATGCCTCACTCCCACCAGATGTTCCAGCACAAACATTCCATGTTCGAGGATTGGCATGCCATGGTCAATAACTCCCACCAAGTCACCCAATCGTCTATCCAAAACATCTGCAAGATGATGGTAAGCATTTGCAAGTGCCTGGATGTTGTCAGATAATGAATGGACAGCAGCCATCTGAAGCTTCAGACCATCTCTGTTGTTCCATTCAGCACGTGCCTGTGCCTCCATTACAGCCTGAAAAATGCATCTGGTGACTTCAGCTGATGTGCTTGGTCCCACAGGGGCATGTTTGCCAGTGGTCCTCCTATGAGCAGCGCTGGGCACATGCCTGTGTGGGACATCACCAGTCTGTTGACTGGGAGCATGGTGTGCAGGCACACCTTCCATAGTCACCACACTTCCTTGTTCCATGCTACCACCCACCGACTGTCCTTTATCTATGGCCAATGGTGATGGGGTATGTGCAGGCAGGAGAACTGTGTGCAAGGATGAGGGTGAGACAGGTGGAATGGCAACCAATGACACAGATTCAGCCCCTGACAACCCTGCCTGTGCCTCAATCATACTATCATCATGACTGCTAGAGTCTGTGGTGATACTAACATCAGGTGGACCGAAAGAGGGCAACGCACCTACATCAACACCTGTGAGGGGAAGACAAGAACTGTACATTACAAATTATACCAGATGCACACAGACAGACAGAGACACACACAGATGCACAGAGACACACATAGACACACACAGACAGAGACACACACAGATACACAGAGACAGACAAAGGCACACATAGACAGACAAACACAGACAGTCACAAACAGACAGACACACACACAGACAGATACACACAGAGACACACAGAGACACACAGACAGACAGACAGAGACACACACAGACAGACAGACTGACAGAGATACACAGACAGAGAAACACAGAGACACACAGAGACACACAGATACACACAGACACACACGCTACTTACAGGTGATTTGGCAGATGGCATTCAGCTTAGACAATTATAGTTTCAGCTTAGGCAATTATAGTGATTGTTATCATACATTCCTGAGTTGCACACAACAGCATGCATGTGGTATAGTAGACGGCATGCACCTTACATAATTATAGAGGTGGTTAGCATACATACCTGTATTGCACCATTTGTGTTAATAGCCTATGCCCCATACCTACAACACAATGCATGCATTTTGCACCATTGCACTGCACTGCCATGGTGTGTGCAACATACACCACATGTTAACAGACCATTGCTGACCATTGTACATCTGCCACTGATGCTTTGTGTTGGCCACCGCCCCATGTGTCAAGACATGAGCAGTAGGGTATGTTGACTGCATACTATGTTTGCCTGAGCCCTAGCTTGCATATTTCCCCCAAAGCAGTGCATGTCTGTTCAACATTATTCCGCCTACCCCTAAGCTGAGTGTAGACATTGTGCATGTGGCTGTACACACATGTTTGACATGGCTGTCTCTACTTCGCAATGGTGCCACAGACCAGCACAGGTTTACAGTACACCGGCCTGCTGTGTGCCGTATGACCTTGCCAATCACATGTAGTATGCCATGTCTTCTGCTGACGTGTTGAATGACATGCATACATGTGTAACACAATGGTGTCCTTTCCAATCTACAGTACGGTAATGCTGTCCCAATGCAGGGATGTGTTATACTAACATGGGCCTTCAACTGATGCAATGTTGTCTATCCACCCTACAAATATGCAGGGACATACTGGACATTGAGCTGATGTGCATAGCCATTGCAGGGCATCATGTGGCTTCACAATTGCTATACAGTGAGAGCTACTGACATAGTTCATAGCCATAACTATGTTCACATACAATACACATCTAATGTGGAATGTGACCCACTTCACCGAGGTGTATACACAATAAACCAGTCAAAAACGAAAAACAGTACACATCCACAAAAGGTAGTACGGTTCGGTACCAATAAAGGCTGTCTTCCAAATACCATAAACCAAGAGTTCGTTCCACAAAAATCAGCTCACAATTCCACAAGTTGAATACTATTTATTGGACAAATAGACAAAAACAGACTTAGCGCTTTCGTCTCCACATTGGAGACCTCATCAGAATCAATTAAAAGCACCTCTCCCGTTCCTTATATACATCCTTTTTAAAAGTAATTAAACAATTAGATAGTAATTACATGCTTAAAGGCAGCTGGAGTCAGATAGAGCCAATACAGTGCTGAAAGCTAGTCAAATTAATTTGTCAACACAGTCTACTATCTATAAGGTTATATAAAATAAGAAAATGAAAAATTAAATATATATATATATATATATATATGTGTATATAACCTCTCTGTAAAATTTGTCTACACATGATACACCAAAACCTATACTTAAATGTGTATTTAAAATTATATTACTTCGCTTTTAAAGTGTAAAAATATAAAATATATAAAAATGAAAAATAACAAATAAAAAATACAAGTGTTTAATAACATCATACAAAGTTTAAAGAAGCTCATACAAAGTTAAAAAAAAAACAGGATCCACTGAAATACATAGATATCACAAAACAAAATTTAAATTCCTAAAATTTTTGTCTCTTGGGGTCTTCCAATAGAATTTTAAGGGCTGGTGTAATGGAGATATGGTCATTAAGGCCCTTACCACTACAAGCATCACGTTTAAGTTGCCATATCATCTCTCTGTATGCTAATTTGGCCTCCCAATCACCCCCTCTCTCAAAATGTTGAACTTCTTCAAGGACCCAAAACTTAAAAGTAGCTTTGTGGCATATTAGTGAGTGTCTAAAAAGTGCATTATTTTCATTCTTCCGGTTAATATCCCTCATGTGTTCATATATTCTTTTCCTTAGATGTCACTCCGTTTTACCAATATAGTATGCCCAGCAAAATTTGCAATAAGCTAGATATATCACCACCTTAGTGTAGCAGCTGCTATACTTTTTAGCCCTCAGTGTGGTTCTTAATGTTGGAACTAAAAGTTCCTTCTCTCCTGCTATAAACGGGCATTGCGGGCATCTGCCACATCTAAAAGTACCCTTTTTGTTGGAAACAACTCCACTCTCATTGTGGTATTTCTTGCTCTCCAAGATGTTCTTCAAGTTGTAATTCCTCCTATAACTGTATGTCAACTTGTTCTGATAAATAATAATTCTGGTGGGCATTGCTTTAAATATTTCCCAGGTCTCATTGATGCATTTTTTTAAGCCATCCAATGTCATTGTAGTAGGTAAGAGTCATATAAGGTAATACTTGTTTAATATCAAACTGTTGTATAACCCCAATATCATTACTCCCAACTTCTATTGTATTATTCGTTTTATTTAGTAAGGTATATAAGTTGTACCCCATCTATCTGTCACATATTCTTTGATGGGTTGTGTTAACTCAACAGGGTAGCCTCTTTGGTGAAACATATTTTGTATCACATCTATTTCGCAAAGAAAATCATCCTTATCGGATGTCATTTTGGCTACCCTGATCATCTGTCCCTTCACTATGTTTCTTTTAAGTTGGGTTGGGTGGTCACTATCAAAATGCAAATATGCATTGGAATAATATTCTTTTCTATATATTGTAGATTTAAATCTTTTGGTTTCATAGTTCTTTTGTAACTTGACATCTAAAAAATGTATCTCTTGTGGGTCACTTTGATACGTAAACTTAAAAAAGGTAGTACTGTTGTTGATTAACTTAATGAATTCTTGTATACCTTCATCAGGGCCTTCCCATAAGATGAAAATATCATCCAAAAATCGGTAATAACTTTTTATCCAAATAGAAAACTCTGATTCAAATAAGTAATGTCTCCCCCAATACAACATAATGATATTAGCATAAATGGGGGCACAAGCTGCCCCCATAGCAACTCCTTCTTTTTGGTGATAAATTTCACCTTGAAAAAATAGGCAGTTGTTTTTTAGCACTAGTTCCATAAATTCCAGTACTAATTTGAATTCATCTTGTGTCAACAAGTTCATCTCTACTAACATGGTTTCAAACCATTCTATACCTATCACATGGGGTATAACCGAAAACAAATCCTTAACATCTATTGTAATAAATTTGACACCGTCACTGTATGGATCATTACTAATTTTCTGTAAGAAATCCCATGAATCTATTAATATGTGGGGGTATCTCACATGATACTTCTTAAGTTTTGTATCTATATAAATAACTAAAGGTTGGGTTTTGGATCCTTGTGATGAGACAATAGGTCTCATAGGAGGGTTTGTAATACATTTGTGGGTTTTCGGTATACCAAAAATAGCGAGGATGACAGGTTTACACACTTTAAGAAAATTGTATAAATCCAAATCAGTAAGCCCCTGTAGCAAATTATCTTCCATAATACAATCTATTTTTTGGTAAGAGATGTTGATTTCATTCTTAGAGGCTATAGTATAGCTGCTATCATTATTAAGTATTTTGAGCATCCTATTGATGTAATCCCATTTATCCATAAGTACAATCCCCCCACCCTTATCCGGTTTCATAACCCGGATCTTGTCATTTCCTCTCAGTTCTTTTAGGAGCTTGTATTCATCGTCAGTTAAATTACTTCCATCTCTGTTCTTATTATCATGGTATTCACTCCAGATCCTTCTAATGAGAGTATTTTCAAAATTATATATGTCATGGTGAAGGGGGGGGTTATATGTATTTCGCCTAGTCAACATCCCTTTTTCTTTATCATGTATGTGTCCTTTCTCTTTAAATATGTGTAAAAAATTGAGCTTCCTGGTAAACATCTTTACATCCAATAGAATGTTTTCAATGTTGGGCTTCTTGCTAGGTATAAACGTAAATCCTTTTATGAAAAGCTTGAAATGAACCTCATTTACATTCATATCCATGTAATTGAAAATATGAAAATCATTACTAGAATGTATGGTTAGTTGGTTTTCTGTATCTATCGGAAGACCTTCATTTGGATTACTGACATTAAGCTGCTCTACCTGTAAGGTCTCCTCATGTATTGGTTGTAATTGCTGCTGTTTGTAATCTGGGCATATGAAGGCTGTTGAGCATGATTTCTCAACCTCTCGAACCGCCTCGGTCCTTTTCCTTCTAAAGGGAGCCTGTCACTACTATCAACCAAAGCATCATTGTGTTCAGTGTATTCATGTCTTTCATGCAAAAAATCCCCTTCCTGCCCTCTGTTGTTCACCCTTCCATTCCTTCTATAATAATCATATATATGGGATGGTAGAGAAGTTTTCCTATCATAAAATCTATTTAATCTATTACTATTTCTATTATCAGAACTATAAGCTACACCGCATCTATATTCATTAATATCCCTTTCTAATTTAGATATCTTCCTGTTATAACTTCGTGTTGCTATGTTGTCAACATCATGCAAAGTTCTAAAATAAACATTTCGATACTCCTGGACTGAAAATAATAAGTCATCATGTATTTCCTTATATAGTTGATCTATATCCATCTTATCTGACTCCATTTTCTGTTCATTGTGTTTAATTAATACTTTTAAAATAGCTAATCCACATTCATTAAAAATGTCACAAATATTTTTAAAAAATTCATTGTCGACATTACCACTAATGTTATTAGGAAATCTATTAATTCTCAACCCCTTCGGTACAATTTTTTCTTGAAGGCACTTGTTAAAGTACCAATTTTCAACAGATAAATTTTTGTACCTGGTAAGAAGTAATTTTACTACTTTACATTTCTCTTTATAGTCCATGTTATCACCTTGACTATTCTCTCGTCGTCTGCTGGAATCAGGAAACGACTTATTAAGCCAGTTATTGAAATCAATGCTTTGATATTTTAAAAAATACTCAGAACCACCAGTCTCTGGTTGTTGATTATTTCTTCGATGATTAGATCCGTTAACGCGCACACCTTCTTCTCTTGTAGGTATACTCATTCTTCCAACATTAGTTTCAGTTCTGGCATCTGACGTCACTTCCGTTCCACTGTTTGTCTTCAGACTACTTTGTGCACATGGAATTTCATTCCCCAATTCTGCAGGTGAGTTGGCCGTTTGTGAGTGACTCTGAATGACTTTAATGAGTTCACTCAACAAACCACTACTATCCATAATGTAAATAGTAGAATGATGCAAAAACTACAGAAAAATATATAAATAGTGAAACGAACACCCCAGAGTCCAATTCCAAAGCACTAGAAAAGTGGAGACTCCTGGAAACTGAGCCAGATCACCAAGGAAAACCAAGAACCAGTCAAAAATGAAAAACAGTACACATCCACAAAAGGTAGTATGGTTCGGTACCAATAAAGGCTGTCTTCCAAATACCATAAACCAAGAGTTCGTTCCACAAAAATCAGCTCACAATTCCACAAGTTGAATACTATTTATTGGACAAATAGACAAAAACAGACTTAGCGCTTTCATCTCCACACTAGAGACCTCATCAGAATCAACTAAAAGCACCTCTCCCATTCCTTATATACATCCATTTTAAAAGTAATTAAACAATTAGATAGTAATTACATGCTTAAAGGCAGTTGGAGTCAGATAGAGCCAATAGAGTGCTGAAAGCTAGTCAAATTAATTTGTCAACACAGTCTACTATCTATAAGGTTATATAAAATTAGAAAATTAAAAATTAAATATATATATATATATATATATATATATATATATATATATATATATATATTTTTTTTTTTTTTTTAAACTTTGTATGAGCTTCTTTAAACTTTGTATGATGTTATTAAACACTTGTATTTTTTATTTTTCATTTTTATATATTTTATATTTTTACACTTTAAAAGTGAAGTAATATAATTTTAAATACACATTTAAGTATAGGTTTCGGTGTATCATGTGTAGACAAATTTTACAGGGAGGTTATACACACACACACACATATATATATATATATATATATATATATATATATATATACATATATATTTAATTTTTTATTTTCTTATTTTATATAACCTTATAGATAGTAGACTGTGTTGACAAATTAATTTGACTAGCTTTCAGCACTCTATTGGCTCTATCTGACTCCAACTGCCTTTAAGCATGTAATTACTATCTAATTGTTTAATTACTTTTAAAATGGATGTATATAAGGAACGGAAGAGGTGCTTTTAATTGATTCTGATGAGGTTTCCAGTGTGGAGATGAAAGCGCTAAGTCTGTTTTTCTCTATTTGCCCAATAAATAGTATTCAACTTGTGGAATTGTGAGCTGATTTTTGTGGAACGAACTCTTGGTTTATGGTATTTGGAAGACAGCCTTTATTGGTACTGAACCGTACTACCTTTTGTGGATGTATACACAATAAACCCTAATGTGGAATGTTTGATACAGGTCACAGAAGGACATACGGATGACACCCCTGCACATCTGAACCATATTACTGATACCTGCCAACTATGCTCACACAAGGCTAACCTACAAGTTCTCTGTGTCCCACATGCAATCTGTGTACCTCACACAAATGGGGAGCAGACATGACAGTGATGTCTGGCACCAGCAAGGTAAATCTACTGTATCTGTGGCTTGATGTGGATGTATGTGTATGTTGTGCAACACATGTATGTATTTGGATACTGTATATGTGAATGCTTCCATGTTGTGACACACTCCAGATGTTCAAGACATGTTATGTCGTGGTTTCATGTTATGCCTACACAAGCTGTGCACAGGCCTGTATGATGTTTAGTGTTTCACATCTGCAATATCACCATTACACAAAGGCCATAGCTGTATTGTGTTGAGCCAATGTACAACAGGGTGTGCACACATGTACATCACTTCTACTGTGTGTTTTGCTTCATGTCTCTGGCCATCCTCCATGGCCGTGTGTACACATGTTCAGTCCAATGGTTGCAATGGCCATCTTATTTCACATATCAGTGTTGTCTCATATGACATACACCCATATATGTCATATGCTCCACTGAGGACAAGGTTATGCAGACAAAGGATGGTATGTATGGGATGTGAGACATGTTTTGCAGGATAGTTGAGCAGTGTTGCAGTCAGCCTACTACATGTCATGGGCATATCTGATAGCACATGACATTGTGTGTCATTCATAGCAAGGGTATACTCCACAAGGGTGTATCCTCTGGGCCAGGCATACTCCAGCTCCAACACATTTAGTGTGTGTGCACACATATGCTCTCTGTACAGTACTGTTCATTTTCCCAACATGTGTAATGCTGATATGTAGTACCTGCCCCACAGTGGAACACATCTCCACTATTGTATTCACTGTTGTCCACACATCTGGCAATGACAGTTTGGAAGGTTTAGTGTAGGTGTTTCATATAGTCTTCAATTGTTTCACAAAGGTAAACAATGTGACGCATTGCAGGTCTGACCAGTGTCCATTACCAGGACCAACATACATTATGTGTACGTGTGTTATGGCAGATAGTATGAAATTAATATTTTCCGTGCATTATCAAGCCTGGTTAATAATAATAATCTCACCTGACACAGGCTGCTGTCGCTGCAAAATGCCAGAAGTACCTAAACAGGGGTGTCACAGCAGTAAGATCATTATCCACACTTGTGTGGTGGCTACAGGGTGCAATGTCTATGTTAGCACATAAGCCAGTACAATACACTATACTATGGAGTATGCACATCTGTGCATACATAGAGTAGCAGACTATAGTAAATGGCATGTGTGCATACATGCCTTGCATATGATGTTACATTACATATTGTACAGTAACACATGTAACTATGTGATGTATGGTTGTGTTTTATGTGCAGTAGTGACTTACCAGGCAACTCCAGGCTCAGTGGTTGAGAGACACCCACCTCCACAATACCAGCTAAAGGTTGTGGATGGAGGTCTGCAGGTGTCCCCAGGTTGGCCAGTAGCTCCTCGGTACATGTGTGTGGGGGCTGGGTGAGTGGCCCCCCCACCTGTTGCACCTTGTTCCCTGGTGATTGCATTAGCACACTGTTTCGCCCATCTTATCTGTTCAGTGCAGTGTCAGCGCACCTGCTGATAGGTGCGATTATGACTGCCAACATCATTTACCCTCTTGCAGAGTTCCTCCCACAGGGCATCCCACTGCTGTGCATCCTGTGGCACATGGCTGAAGAGCATCATGTAGTTGTCGGGGAGGTATGGGATGAGGACCTCATCCTCCAAGCGGCTGTATGGAGGCAGTCAGCTATGTGGCATACCTGGAAGACATAACAATGGAGACAGGTCACAGTAACTCACAGAGAAGTACAGCTGAACATACATGTGTATCACATTTAATAAGATTACAAATATGTCTTTGTAGATCTACATGACACTAACACCACTGACATGTATAAGTCACACACATTTGACACCTACTGGTGATGTGATGTTATCGCCATATATGTGTATGTCATGTGATGACATTGCTCATAAACCATGTGGATGTTGTCTTGACGTGGGCATGTTTGTTTGCCTGTAGTGGTGTCTTTACCTATCAGCACATGCCTGGATGTGTTCACATTAATGCAATCGACCTTAATGCTGTGTATATGCCACATAAATAGTCATACATAGCTGTTAGGGACATGACCTGTGACCCTGCAGACTTGCAAGCATGTATGTGTTTTGCCATATACATCTACATGGTACTGTACAGCTGTGTAGCATCCTGCCATGTATTGCCTGTGTTGCACATGTGTAACACATGGGACAATAGCTAGCCTGATGGTATTTGCAGGGTTGGATATCAACTATGGCATGTATGGTCATAGTGATGTAGTAGGCTATATGCCCTGGGACATTTATGAGCCTAGGCAGACAGGTTACCTAGCTGTAGGCAACAGCCAGGTAATTTTCAGTGGCCAGTTCAAGCAGTGCCAGAGAACTGGTACTCATGGTTGATGATATATTTGGCATGCGGTCATCACACCATGTCACAGAGATAGGCAATGTGCAGCTTCGCTGGACAGGGATGTAGAGTATGGAAAGAGTATGTTAAGTGTATGGGACAGAGATCTGTCAGGCATGTTGTGATCCTTGTACTAGAAAGGTGGATGTCCATAATGTATGTGTTTATTTGGGATCAGGGTGTGTTAAGTGTAGCATGTCTAACACCTCTGGGCTGGACATAGCTTTATTCAGAGTAGGCTGCATGCTACATAGTGCAGCCAGGGATTGTGAAGGGCAGTGTAGGTCATCTACACATGGGCAATAACCCTTAAAGGAAATATGTGATCTATTATGGGTCATATGGGTGTTGAATATGGCTGAACAGTTATCTCTATATTCCTGGATGGCACCCTGTCATGATTAGGGGTGCCACATACGACTACCTGTCTTTTGTGGTGATGTAACTATCAAAGGGAAGTATTGTCCAGCTGCATCCCATACACACAGTTGCCATTATGCTGACCACTGCCTAGGTGGTAGTTAATGGGTACAGGGCTTGTAATATAGGGGATGACAATGCAATACTTAGCTGTCAGAATGTGGCCATACATCACACACCACACATGTGACACACTAAGGCCCTTCTGTATGTTGAACACAGCACACAATGAGTTGACTATTGCTCCTAGTTCATAGTCATTTGCAGACATCAATAGGCTGATGCCTTCTGTGTTAGTCTATGTGGTATAGATACCAAAGAGGGGGGGTACCAGGAATGACCCCTGTATTACTGTGGCTGGCACTGGTTTTATGTGCGTGCATTCATCAGACACCTTCTGTAGTGTGGGTTCTGCAAGCAGTCCAGTTGCCAACCACTCCTGTGACATAGGAATATACACCTAGTTTACTGAGTGTAGCTGTAACAGAGTATGGGTGATGGTGTTCTATGACCTGACAAGGTCATGATATGCAGTGTGAATCAACCCTACTGTCATCTACATCTGTACCGAGTACATCAATTACATTGACCACGGTTCATGGCCATACAGACCAGACTTAGCAGGGTAGGTGTGCACTATGTCCCATTATCAATGGTGTCTCCCTCTTTGTGGGGTGTGATAACTGTTGCTGTGCACCATTTGGTGTGTACACAGCCTGACATGGAGCTATGATTGAACATGATGTGTATGTGGGTAGCGGAATGTTCTTACATTTGTGTAGGATACACGCTGGGATGTTGACAGGTCCCATGAAAGCTGCATGTATGGCATTAGGAAATGCAGCTTGTACCTGCATAGTCATTAGTACAGGGGCCCTGTAGTATACATGGATATATTACTAAATGTACCTGTTGGGGGTGGGGTGGAGGTGGGAGTGGGTTTATGTTCTCCCAGACCCTATCTGGATAAGCGGGTGGTATTTCTGTAGGTGCAGTACTTCCCATGCCATAATACTGTGCACCACGGCAGGTCTTGTCATTGCCATTATGATTAACGACATAGCTATAGAATGCTTTGTGCTTGGCCTCATAATATGTGGCTGATTGGTTTCACGGTAGCTTTGTGTGGTTTTATATGGTATATCTGCATCTTACTGAGGCTGACCAGGGATCACCTACGCTCATGTGTGTTCACTCTTGCAACAGTTACTACCTTCTGTGGTACAATTTAAAGCATGGTACCACCAGTTTGCCTACTTGTTTGTGTTGGGTTGACTCCTGGTTCTGTTTCAATGGCACAATCACTGCACATATCTCACTGCTTAAGGTTCATTTGTGTAGGATTTAGCATTTGCACATGCATCTTCCATCTGCATGGGTGCCATGGCACTCACCACTCTGCTCTTAGGGAACATAACATTGGCATTGGAGACTAACTATGTGTATCATGCTGTTAGCCCTGTTTGTTTGACTACTGTAATCCAGGTCAGTGGGGTCAATGGAATCCAACATGCACTGAGCGCAGGTGTTGGTACATGAGGAGTCTTCACAGTTCATAATGGATTATTTAAGGGTAGCAAATATTATGGTTTTGTCTCAGACCTAATTTTCCCCAATATAGCACATTATGGCAGTTGGGAAGTCCACAGCCTGGTGGGTGATCTGTCTCAAGGTGCATTTTGAATTCCACTGTGGCACAAAGGTAGTTGCTCAGCATAATGCATCTGATGTTATGCAAGTGCAATTAGCGTGGGGGTGTACATATCATTCAGGAATATGGACACACCTGCGGTCCGTGTGTTCCATTAAAGGATAATGGGCAAGGGGTGAGGTATGTGTTATAACATGGCCATGCAGGTGTGCTCTCCAGAGCATTGAAACATGTCTCAGCCACTGCACAGATATGTTCAACATGTTAGGGATTGACATATGTGTGTCCGTATAGTATTTCTGACATGTATCATTGTGTAGCGAGACCCGCAGTTTATTGCTTGGCTGTCCCTGTAACAGCAATGGACCCTCACCTGAACCATGCATGATGAAGGCAATATAGGGGAAGCATGAGCCCTAGGCTGTATCCAGATTCCCAGGGGTGACAGGTGCAGGCCATGTTTGGCAAAGCATAATGGTCTGTCAACCATGTTATTCCAGGATGACAGATACTGGATACCCTGCGCCATGTACCAGTACACTAGACAATTGTGGAATACAGTCCTTTTGTCCCTGTACTGCAGTATCATTCTGGCCAGTGGCAGAATGCTACCCAAGCCATGGGACATACCTGCATGGCCTACAAGACCTGACAGTTCCTACATGTGTTTCCATGCTGTCCAGGCTACATCACAGGTCCTGCACAATAACATGGAATATGCCAGAGCCATGTGTATAGTTCAAAAGGTGGTCTGAGTGTATGAGTATGTGGCTAATCATGGCAGACAGGCAGCTGACAGTATGTATGCCCTCGTATAAGTCGATGTGTAACATAGTGCTAGAGTTTGCATTCACAAATGAGTACTGTTGGGCATGTTTCCGGTCTTATGTTCAGAGGTGTGGCACAGTTATGCAAACTATGTCATACAGTTTGTGTATTTTGTTGTCTGTCTCTTCCTGCTTGGGGGGGGGGGGGTCACTTGTTTGGCCAGATACTTAGATGCATCTGTGAATGTTTGTGATTTCCAGTAGTGTGTGAGGGTGTCCTTTCTGTGTTCTGGTAAGGGTATGTGTTGGTTGTGTTGATGAGCTGCATGTGTTAACCTACATCTCATGACTGTCCAGTCCAGTCATGACTGTAGACTGGGCTGCCTTCCAGCTTACCCCTGTAGCTGCATCCCAGACAATGTGTGGGGTGTAGTGTTAGTTGGGTCTGGCAGTGTACATGGCATAGAGATTACATTCCCCCAGGATGGCCACATACACAAAGCTGACATTAGGAAACACCAGTAGCTGACTAGTGGACATGCCTGTATGAGCAGTCAGTACTACAAGTACCAAGTACTGTATTTAGTTTACGTAATGCCTATGAAGATGTTTTAGACAGTGATGCTCACATGTAAATATTTGTGTTATGGACGTGACAACACTGGCTATTGCAGAAACATTGTAGCTACCCTTAGCAGCAAACCTCCTCTGAGGAGCACATCACATCCTGTTAGTTGGTAACAGATGATGCAAGTGACTACAGAACTGTTTCCTTCTCTGGGTATATACTCACATATCCACCAGGACCATGAGCTCTGTTGGGCACAGACACCCACTCCCCAAACAGAGTCATGTATCAATAGGCTCTGATGCCACTATCAACATGATCAGGATATAATCAGATCGTGTGAGCTATCACCTATGATGTGGCTATTACACATGGGCAGCTGTCTCCTACATCTTACACCCCTACTGCAGATGTTACACTGAAGTTAAAGATGATGTGCGACCTGTTTCATTACCAGTGCTGTGCACTTCCTTACATACAGTATGTGCAGGCAGCTGTTAGGTTGGGCTACACAAACCTGGTAGTTCAACCAGTGTGTCTGTACTCTCAATATCCACTCTATGTAGGTGTGCACATAGCCATTTGGCCCAGCCCTGTAACAAGGGTCACTACACATTTGCATAACATGTACACATGCACAGCTGTTATTGTTTGCAAACGATAGTAGAGAGATGGATATTACATGTGTTATGTGCATGGATAGTTACCTGGCTCTTCCAATTATCTTTGCTATCATGCTGCTAACCTGTCAGATGAATACTAATGCTATGTATCCTGTCATTGAGTATTGTAATTGCCAATAGATATAACTACTGTTTGCATAACATAACAGAACTGCTATGTAGAACAGAATACAGATCTGCCTAGAATACTGTACATTACACAGTTATTGGCACAATATCCCACAATGCACACCATATTTGCACAGTAAGCCCACCTTTAACATGTTCTTCTTACTTATACACCCTTACATATGTTGACTGTTACAATATATCAACATATACTATCCCCTGTTATAGCACATACTTGTTGGACCAGTCTTGACAGTGACAGTGGCTGGAAGGGAATTGGTGGGTTCCAAGCCCATAGTATCCCTTGTGGTGTATGTGGAGTGTGCCGTGTGACCTACAGCAGTACACACATAGAATGCTACAAGCTTTACTACTGCTCAACAATACATCGCTACAAGATAGCTATTTCCACTATATGCATTGATTACACTGTAATTCTTACAGTACAGATACTACATACACAGACATACTACATGTTATAAATACCGTCTTAGTAATCGGAGGTGTTATTAACTAGTGTACTACTCGTTTTCGGTTCGTCTTTCATTGATTTGTACTATCCTACAGGTAGATACATATGGTCTGAATGTGTGACAAAGCAACCTTTTATAGGTACAGATCAGTAACATTTGCTATCCCAATGGCCAACTGGTGTTCCTAAGTAGCTAATTACATGCACATCAGCTGCGCGGCTACTGCCTTAGCCAATACCATGGCTACAGTGGAGTATAATTGAGTACTCCACTTGGGCATTGTCCCTTTTCCTTACTTGTGAGGAAGACACACTATCTTCAGTTTTGTTTGGAATCTATTGCAACAGCTGTATTGAGATGAATAGTAATATATTGTGTGGAATGTCTAGAGGAGTTGGTCTAAATGTGAGTACTGCTGTTATATTTCTGAACATTGCTACTTGTGCAAGGTTTATCTGTACCTAATACTTCTGCATATGTGTCAGTCTGGCCAGGTTGTAAGACCAGCTCAAGGCTCCATAGCTATGCATATAATGCTGGGCGGTTTACAGTGTGCTTACCAGACATATTTAGTTTGGTGTTACTGTGTATCATACTGTGCTAATAATCAGTACTCGGTAAAACTTCCTGTTGTACCAACCTTTCAACCCTCTGAAACGGGATTAGTTCATACAAACCTTGTTACATCAGCAGCTGCTCAATTGTATAATGGCAACTATTTCACATAGGGCCATGTTAGTGTGTCTGTGTCCAGGTATGTTAAGGTTTCAGCAGATGTTGTACAGCAGTTGCATAATTGGTTATGGTATGACATTATGCATTGATGTAATTATTTCGGTTGTGGGGTAGATGTTGGTGGGTGTACATAGCACATGCAGGTGTGTAGCAACCCCTTTTATGCAATGTCTATATGTGTGTGGGTGCTCTGTCCCTATGTGAACACCTATCTCTTAGTGGACTGATACTATGGTAAATGCAGGCTGATTCATTAAGGCGTTATTAAATGCTTCCTGAATAGCATGCAGGTACTGTTAGTCCTTGAATCCTTTTGGCAATACATTGGAATGTAATAAAGATTTGCAAAATGAAAGCTGTCTGTGTATTTCTGTCATGGATATTTGCGGTCAATGCAGTTGTGTTGGTGACTGTGTCCATAGGACATATTTGTAATAGTGTATTGGCATATACTCTTCATATGTTATGTTCATATTGTTTGGGGGGGGGGTGTGATTGCTATGGCCCATGTTATACTCAGATAAGACCACTTCAGATGCTTTCTACAGACATGTATGTATGTGTATATATATCTATATATATGTATGTGTATATATATATATATATATATATATATATATATATATATATATATATATATATATATATATATATATATATATATATATATATACACACACATATATATATATAAATATATATATATATATATTTATATATATATATGCGTGTGTGTGCGTGTGTGTGCGTGTGTGTGTACATGTATATAGATATATACATTACTGCATAAGTTTATCTGTACCTCCATAGATGTGTAGATGTTTTTAACCTATCTATATATCGATATATATATGTACCCTGCATATATCAACATGTCTCTATGCATCTTTCTCTCTCTCTCTCTCTCTATATATATATATATATATATATATATATATATATACGAGCATACACCTTTAATTGGGTACATGTCGGGTTGTCCTATTTCAACACATTCCTCCCTTTTGTGTTTTAACCTGTCTGCATACACAACTGGAATTGGTACATTCTGGGTAGCTTAGTGTTAGGTTAATCGGAGGATGGAGTACATGGTTGCAAGTTCTACTCCTGGAAGGTGTTATTATTTTACCTCTTAGAGTAGGCACTGGTAGGAAAAGTGTGAATCATGCACATTTACGTGGTTGTGAGCAGGTTTGCCCGTGGTCTGCATGACGTTGAGTAAAGGCCAAATGTGTGAAGCGCTTCTCCGTTTACCGTGTTGCAGCACCACTTGCTGTCGCGCAAACACATGGAAACCTGCTTACAACTGCTTAAAAGTGCTTTAACCCCCCCTGTATCCAAAAGCCCTAATTCTTGCCCTCAGAATAACCTAACAGCCCTTGCAGGACTTGAACCCGGGACCATGAACACCTCAGTCACTGACCTTACCACTAAGGCATCTGAGGTATGCATGAATGTCATGGGGTTTAGAATATACATTATACTACAGACATTCATCACTACTGAAAACATATGTGACAATCAGTTGGTGTACATATGTCTGATACATGTTAATGTTCATATGTTTGTGAAAGTAGGTGTTGCAATGTGACATCACAGGGTGTATTATGAATGAGTAAGGTTCTTGCTTTGTGTCCTTTTTATAGTGCCCTTCCAGTTCACTTATTGGACATCCGACCCAGGCCCTCCTTGATGCATGATTGCATTACCCATCAATCCTCCCCCACCCCAATCTTCACATACACAACAACCACCCCTTATATGGTGACTTAGGTTAATATTAATTGTTATAATACCAGAGCTGCATGTGTTTTTTGTACACTCCAATTCCTTTGGAGTGCTTCTGTGTCACGAAGTGTGTTCATAGATGCTTATATATATGGCTATTGCTGTAACTGTATAATATCTATATTTATATATATATATATATATATATATATATATATATATATATATATATATATTATATATATGTGCAGACATCATTGATATATACACACACACACACACATATATATATATATATATATATATATATATATACATACATATATATATATATATATATATATATATATATATATATATATATATATACTTCATATTAGTTTGTAAAAGTAATACATCTGTAGACTGGAATGTGTTGGTTCACAAACTACAGTACATTACAATATACTGTACATATGTACACAAGGCCACTGTCCCATTTGTGCTCATTACAATGAAATGCATATGGTATAAGGTGTAATCTCAGGACCATGAAACATGTGTACACCTCAGATGGCTTTGTGATGCGTCCCATGACTATCATGTGCATGATCCAGGGTTCAACACCTGCGATGCTTTACGAATGTTTTCTACTGCAGAGTAAGGCTCATTTAAGCAGTTGTAAGCATGTTTAAAAGTGTTTGTGTGACATTATAGCAGCGGTTAAACAAACTTAACGTATAACCTGTGCACGCAAACACGGACACACCTGCTAACTACTCCGGATATATACCTGTCAGTGACATAACATCTCACTATGTGCTGACATGACATTACATTCTCTGTTAACTGTACTCTCCTGCACACATGGGTTTATATGGGTGATTCAAATGTTTATTATACAGACGATTACTACCTATATATGCAAGCTGTGGTTAAGGTATACTTTTGCACATGATAAACATCCCTGCCTTTATCAGGATTGTAACCTCGAATGCACAGATACTCTGCAGATGCTGTAACCATTGCACTGTTGACATTAATGTTGCTTCCGCCTGTTTCCTATTTAGATGATTTCTATGTGTAAGCTAGGCTAAGCAAAGGGTGGGAGCCCCCAAACTCACTGAGCTTCACTTACTCTTGACATAGCAACATATAAAAAATGTACTGTGAGACAATACATTACATTCCAACTACATTAGGCATAGCCCCTCACTGACACACTTCAAAGGAATCCTTGTTGTGTGAATGGGTAACAGACTATACACCCCTGGGATCATGTGTCCCAGAACCATACAGCCAGGGGGTGGGGGAACCTGTCTAATTTGGTTGGTTGGTACTATCTATAAATATTCATGCGTTCTATGGCATGACAAATGCTTTTCACTGATGAAGGCTGGTTAGCCGAAACCGGTTTGATTAGATTTTAGTGCATTTTGATGCTTTTCATGCTTAAATAAATAATTAGTTTCATCTTATTTGTGTAGAAGTGTTTATATACTGTGAATGCTGGCCACTAGTGTTTTACTATGTAATGGTTTGGTCGAGCATACCGTACCTGCGAGGCATTTGGTTTCTATTATTCTACTCAGCATCAGGGGTTGTGATCACAACATGCATGAACTCACAGCACTCCTCAGGATGGACAACATCAACATCTGTGCATTAACTGCAATCTGTCTTAAGGCTCCTGAGAGCACACCAGCACTACCAGACTACAATCCATACCACACATTTCAGCCACAGAACATGGACTGACAGACATGGAGGGGCTGTATCCATATTCATCAGGGATGCCTACACCTCCAGGTTAGTGGGGCAAAATAATACCTCTGTGATCATCCATGTGCAGCTAACATCAACCACAACAGCAATGTGGAATGTGGTCTGCTATGGATCACCCTCCATGGCCCAGGACCCCCACTCCACCTACCTGGAGACAGTGGAGAACATGACAGTCCTAACGCACACCCTGGCATTGGTCGATGTCAACTACCATACCATTAACTGGGAAACATACTCCGGTACTCACTTCCAGGACCAGCGCTTCCTGGAATGTATCACCTCATATGCCCTGTATCAGGTGGTAACCTCCCTAATGTGGGGTGGAAACTACTAGATGTGGTCATCACCAACATGGGCAAGAGGTGAACCACAGTGGAGGATAACTGGTCACTGGTTAGATCTAACCATGAATTATTCACTGTTTCTACACCCTAGCATCTCCCCTACCCACAGATATCACATTGTATACCTTTTCTACAGCTAAATTTACACTACTAGTGACAGGGGTGGGGGGTTTCACAGACCCCATGCTAAGGGGAAACACTGCTCCAGATACAAACAGATTTACAAATGCAGTCTATAAGCACCTACACAGATGTATGGATCGTGCCATCGCTTGGTAACCAAGACTCACACCTCCTAGACAAGGACATCAGTCTGGTGGATATCTGTAATAAACAAGCTCTACTACAGACATAGGACAGTGTTCCAGACACACAGCAAATCCCACGAAGGGCAGACATCCGTGACCACTATTAGTATGATATGTAGGTCCCTCATGACATCATCCAAAGCTAACATCAGCAGGAGAATATGCAAGGATTTGAAAGGTAACCACAAAGCCTTCTTTGGCTATGTCAAGGATCTACATGGTGACACACAGATTTGCACTGTGCCAGTGAAATATAGCACAAAATATGCTGACCCTACTGAT
Source organism: Protopterus annectens (assembly GCF_019279795.1). Lineage (NCBI taxonomy): Eukaryota > Metazoa > Chordata > Ceratodontiformes > Protopteridae > Protopterus > Protopterus annectens. Next base: position 1,238,468,422 of record NC_056737.1, on the reverse strand, counting down.
ATCGCCAACATCCTTGTAGATATATTCGGTGCATACCTCACCCCTAAAGAGCCCACAACACTACCCGAAAGGTACAGTATCCCAACCATCAGAGACACACAGGTGAAAATGGTCCTGTCTAACAGCAGAACACAGCATCAATGGAGACAAATGTTGACCCAGACTGCATCTTGCAAACTGTACAAGACAACCTGCCCCCACCTAATTAAGCATTCCTACCTCAGCCTCTCCACAGGCTACATGCCCATACAATGGCGTGTGGCAACGGTTATTCCACTCCATCATGGAGAAATCACAACTGACCATGGTAACTACCACCCCATAAGCCTGACTAGCCTGGTCTGCAATGGTATGGTTCGCATCCTCATGGCACTCATTAACAATGACATTGGTAACCTTTGAACATGTGACCCAAACCAAGTCAGCTTGGTTGAGTGCAGTTCATGCCTACTGAACCTGTTTGACGTCTTACATACAGTCACCAAGACGTTAGATGACAGGGGAGGTTGTTCACACATACTACCTGGACCTCCCCAAGGCTTTTGATACCATGACCCACTCAGGTATTATTGATAAACACACCAGCCTGTACATTCACCCATACATCACAGGTTGGGTTGCCAATGAGCTTACACACAGAACCCACATGGTACAACTAGTGGTCTCCAGGTCCAACTCTTGAACAGTCACGACTGGTGTCCCACAGGACTAAGTCCTGGGAGACCTACTGTTTGGAATATACATCTCAGATGTACAGGCAAACACAGGTGGACTATGGCTGACCATCTTTGGCAATGACTGCAAACTGGGAGCCTTGATTGATAGTCCAGATGACACAGACATCCCTCAGAGGGCCTCACAGAGAATGTCACAGGGTGCCAATGACACGGCCTCCAGCCAAGTGCCACTAAAGTCATGGTCATTCCATTGTGGAATTGGCACCCACATATTAACACATGAGCGGCAGCCACTTTAATACAGACAAGGTAATGGGGTATCTGGGGACTAAGGTAGATAGTGATCTCCCCTGTGAGAATCATATCTCCACAGTAGTTAGGACATCCTTCTATGTAGGCCATCTGACTACTAAAGGATTCCCATCTAGACATACTGGGGTTATAGTGCCCCTTTACTCATCACTCATCAGTCCCATCATAGGGTATAATAATCCAAGTGAGATGTACCTCAGAGGACACGTCCAACAGCTAGGAGGTCCACAAATGTACCTCATCAAGGGGAATACTGGCCTCCAACATATGGCCTATGTAGCCGGACTGAATAAACTCCTGTTTTACTCAGTGGCATCTCATTTACCCAGAGATGATCGACACTGACCAACACAGCCATGTTGAACTCAGGCTTGATGGATATGCTCCACCTATGGAAATCTATGTCACAGTGAGCCACATGCTGTAGTGAGATGACCTTGCCACAGCAATAACTGTAAGATGCTGGAGGGACAGCTTCCTGTCACAGACACTACCCATACTTTGGAACGACATCCCTAGCTACATTTTACAGAGCCCCTCACTAACACTCTGCAAGAGAAACCTTGAAGGGTGGATGGGGAAATGTAGATGCACCCCAGGGATCCCGCCATTGGCTCTGTTCCACAGAGGGATGGTTAATGACACAATGGGGTGGCAAATGCTGACACATTTTGGCTGGCCTTATGAATGGCCTCTGGCAGTTGGCCAAGTACCTACCTATGAATCTACACATACAGTATCTGCATATGCCGATAGCTTAATTTACTGTTCAGGTGTTGACTTACCTTGTGCCAATGGCTGTTGTGTGTGCAATAGTTGAGGGCTGCCTATGTTGGATGCACACAGTAGACTGCCTATACATGACAATTTACAGGTAGTCTTGTGTGTGTGCCATCCATTTCTACTGTGTGTGCAGGTGAAGAAAGGTGTCAGTCCCTAGGTGCCTACACTGTCAGTGTGTGTGCTATACGTCCCCTCTTTGCCAAGGCATGGGCATACTGGGCACACCTCCGTCTGCCTACTAGGGTTGTCTCACGGTGTTTGTGGTTTGAGTACTTCTGTGCCTGTGGGGACTTTGGCAATGGTGGTGGGCTGTGAGGGCCTTCACCATTCTGTCCCTGCTGCAGCTGTTTCTGCAGGACCATATTGTGTAGCATGGCACACACTATGAAGATGTGGGCACAAGTGCCTGGAGAGTACTGCAAGGCTTCACCAGATATGTCCAAGCAAGGGAACTGTGATTTCAGCATCCCGAACACATGCTCTATGATGATTCTGGTTTGTGCGTGTGCCTCATTATGGCATTCCTGCATGGGTGTGTGTGCATTTCTGATGGGAGTCATCATCCATGGTTCCAGTGCATAGCCAGCATTCCACATCCAGTTGGCCATTTGGGATGTCACCCCTGGCAAATAACCGACACAGCTGTGAGGCATGCCAGATGTGGTAGTCGTGATAGCTTCCAGGGCTGACAGCACACACATCCATGATAATGCCCTGGACATTGCACATGACCTGGCAGTTGATGGAGGGGTATCCCTTGTGGTTTATGTAGCGCCTTTCCTGCTCAGTGGGTGGTGACTTGATGTGTATGTGCGTGCAGTTGATTGCATCCAGTATCTTCAGGTATTCTGCCACAAGGTGGAACAGATGCATATTGCTGGCCAACTCCTCCTGCATTTGGGGGAAGTATATGTGCTCACTGGCATGTGGTAAAATGGCATCCAGGAACTCATGGAGTACCCTGGATGCTGATGCCTGTAAGATACCAATGATATCCCCAGTTGGTCTTTGAAAGGTACCTGTAGCTAGTATTCTCAGGTTTACACATACCTTCGTATCCATTGGGATGGGTTCCCCTCTGTTTGTTCTGGCTCTGAGGCATGGCCGGCATAGCTCCACAAGTTGCTGTAGGGTGACCCTGTCCACCCTGTAATGCTCTACTATCTCCAGATCATGTAGTCCCTGGTAGGTTAGCCTGGGTCTGAACACTCTCCTCCTCCTCTGGTGCCTGCGGTGGTCGTGTGCATCATCCTCCACACCACCTTCAGACTTCAATACATGCTGGTGGATCAAAGCTATGGCAGCCCCTAACATGTACATAATAAAAGTTCCCTGTCTGTATATACCACAGGTGCAGAGTGTATGGAAATACACAAATGTGTGTGAGGTGCTTTCATACTTTATAGTATTGTGCTATGGATGCTGCTAATGTAAGTGGGTGTGTATGAACTATTCCAGCTGCTGTGTGTCTTAATTATGTGTTTTGCAATGAGTACTGCAAGTGTGGGGCCTTTACTGTGGAGATCTACTTGCCTGCCTTGATTACTCTGTTGCCCTTTAATTCACTTTTAGACCTGGATCCCCTCCCATTATCAGGCATGCATCCACCTGCCGTCTTCCTTGTTTTGTACTTTCCCTACCCAGTCATGGCGAAATGTGCCTTGTAGCTGATATACTGCATATCGCCTTTGTTCTGCTTTGACACTTTGCTATTTTCTTTGCAGTACAGTTCCTCCCCTTCCCTGTTCTGCAGGTAGCTGCTTGCAGCCTTGTTTTCTGCTGTCAATGTCCCACTGTAGGGTCCTAGGTGTTAATTAGTCATTTGTACTTCAATTTCACTGCTGCAGCATTTCCTTATTTCTTTCCCATATCCTTCCTGTTTCAACTGCAGTGTGTGACGCTCATACCCATTTACTGGGTTTATGCACGTTTTCATCTCCGTTCACATGCATACTCAGTTACCTTGTGTACTCTCAGCTAAGCATAGCTATGGGTAATTCGACACCCCCCCATCCTGCAGCTTTGCCTAGCTAGAGGAAGACCAGTTTAGCAATGCTCCAATGTGCTTACAGCAATGGTGACACACTCCTCTCTTGATGTCATCTTTATCTCAAGGGCTCACCTAGGTGTTATAACGCTACTCTGTGATGTGCATCCTTACACCAGTGGGAAATCTGCAATTCACTATTACTCCTCTCATTTGCATTGCATTGCCTACTAATTCCTAGCTACTGTGCATAACAGTGTCCTGCCCCTTAGCAACCCTTGTGCCATGAGTATGGTGTAGCATGGCTGCCATTGACTATTATGGCGGAATTGTGTTATGTGTTTCATTGCGGTTATATTCTATATTTTTATATATTCCTTGCGGTCCCCTTTGCGCACTAATGCCCTACGCTTCCACATCGTGATAGTGCGACTATATATATATATTAAATGTTAATTTTACATTTTGTACATGTTTTTTTATGCCAAGCTATATATTTAGCCATTGGCATATATTAACATTATAATACATGTGTTTAGTCAGCTGTCATGGCTCCAATTTTATGCTTGCAAAAATGTAAACCGTTTTCTACGGTTTACATTTCTGCTTGCTTACACTATGCCTGCAATGTTTCCGGAATCGCTACATACCTTCATTTGCATGCTACACTGCTGCACATGGGGTAATTAGCATACAAGGCTCAGGAGTTATGTGGCCATAGCATACGCTGTTAGGGCATGTGAAACGGCTCGTACCTGAATCACTCGGTAGCCATATTTGGTGTTAGAATGCCTATGCTACGCCTGCACCTGGCACAAGCTTCATGAATCCCGGGGATTGTCTTTTCTCCCATTAATGAGTCTTAAAGGGCCCAAGCCATTTGTTGAACCTCAGTCATGTGAGCCTCAGTCAGGGTTTTAGACCTCCCCACTTTACACACACACACACACACACACACACACACACACACACACACACACACACACACACACACACATCTATCTATATGTATATATATATATATCCACACATATATATATATATATATATATATATATATATATATATATATATATATATATATATATATAGATTCACTTTAGAATCTCGAAATTCTGAAACATCGAATTTCATATGATTGAGACCATATGATCGATGTTTCAGAATATCGAAATTCCGAAACAAATAAAAAAAAAAACAAAAAAAAACAACAATTTAAAAATGTAAATGTTTCTGTCCCCACTACTTAAATATTCTAACTCTGAGATCGCACTACAGCGAGGAAAAGGGAAATCTCCCATTCTGTGCTGTATGCAGATCTCCATTCACAATGTCGGGATTTCAAAAGTTTGATCATATGGTCTCGGCCATATGAAATTCAATCTTTCAGGATTTCGGCATTGTGACGTGTTCCCATTAATATATATATATATATATATATATATATATATATATATATATATATATATATATATATATATATGTATGTATATATATAATGTTTTTTATGTGATAAAACTTTTTTTTCTGAAAGCAAATTTATTAACAACGTTTTACGTGCTTGAGAATAATGGTGTGCTGCAGTCTAGCTAAGCACTGACTTGCACTAAAATTCATAAAAGTAAAATGAAACACTTTGGTGATTTTGCAAACTCCAAGAGTCAAAGAAATGTGCCCTTGATGGAAGGTAACCGGATTAATCAGCAACACAGCAAACTAAATAAAACAAATCTTCTCATTTATTGTACAAAGGTCAAGTGAAACTTTTGCAGTGACAAACACTGCTTCATCAGACATTTTCTACAAACCCCAGTCACACAGAAATACTGTTTAAAATTCATAATGACCAATTATGTTAGTATAACAATTAATTAAACTTAATTGCACTCAGAACTAAAATGCTTTTTAAAGCAACAGTACATCAATACAGTATCACATGGTCCTGACAGCAAGTCAATAGAATATTTATAAATACATCCTTGTATATAAATACCATTATCATGACCAATGTGCATGGGGCTATTTTAATTTCTTAAATTTTACGGCTGGCTTCAGGGGTGCATTATCATTAAGACCTCATCCCTTGTGTGCCCCTGATCTCAGGATCCACTTCACTTTAAAATTCTCTGTTGAATTCACCAAACTCCCAACCTAGCACTGGTATTCTGTACTTGCAGGATTTGAAACAGGAAAGAATGTTCTTCACCATTGGCCAAAGTACTATAATCCTGGCCTCTCCTGCTACAATAAACATGAGCTCTAATTTTTTCTCTAAGGTGGTGGTTGATTTTTCCTACATAAAATACCACGTTCCTAGTGTTACAATTAGTGGAATTTCTTAATTCCCTAAGATGACCTGTGTCCGGATGTTTAAAAAAATTGGGATTAATCTATATAAATGCAATGGGCACAATTCCCACTTTTCCGTGTGCCTTTCCAATCTGTATTTCTACCAGCTCCCTCCATGGCTACTTTACGGTAACATAATTGTTTTTTTTTTATTATTTTTATTCTTAATTACAAATTGTGGGTAATTACCCACCACATTTGTGGTTTCCTCATCAACCAAAAGCATATGTCAGTTCTGGGATATAATATTTTGAAATTTGCTTATGTCCATACTATAAGGTAAAATCATAGGTATAACTTATAATCTTCTATGCTTACTATTCACCATTTCTTTTGTTGCTCTATCAGAGTAATAAGGTCTTGCTCTACCACCCCTCTCCCTATTCACTTGCAAGTAGGCTCTATTGATTTCACCTCCTTTATAACCTCTTTCCAGAAATCCTGCTCTCAACTTATCAAGTTCACTTTCAAACACATATTCATAGGTTCATAGGTTAGTACTAAGCTAACTGCCCTTGCGAGCCATTTTAAGCTTAGCCAATTGCCCCTTGTGAGACTCAAACCCTGCACCTTGTGTTTTCAAGGCAAACACCTTAACCATTAGGCCACCCTCCCTTCTTGGCAACAAAGGTGAGATATTCTCATGCTGCAGTGTGCAAACATGCTTTTATAAAAAAAATAAAAAAGAGTGTAAAAACAAAATTTTTAGTATGTGACAATAATGCATTATATGACCCTGTGTGGAGTGGTGTATCTACAGTGGTGGAATGGTGCTGTTGCTAATGAGGCAGGGCCTGGAACCATGTAATTTCCAGGTTGTGTGCACGGATCCCTATGCAAATGAGGTGAGGTTACTGAATAGCACAGATGGGTATTCATGTCCACAGATCCTATCCATGTAGGCACAGAACTGTCTTGGTGCCCAGAGAAGAGGTAGCTGATATCAAGGGGGTGTGTGTCTAAGGACTTGAAAGCTCATTGATGCTCAGTGGCACCTGTTGCATGGCACTCTGTTGAGCAGGGGGTGCACAGTTTTTGCTAAGCTTTGTTTACCTTCGGGCTGCATGTTTCCATGTGTTTCCGCATGTTTGCACAGTGTGCTGCCATGCTGAGCATGACCTTTCATGGGGGTGTGTGCAGTGACTGCTGGGCATTATTTACCTTTGCCATGTATGTTTGTATAGTGAGCAGCAGTGCTGAGCAAGGAAGGCAGTCCAAACAAAATTGGCTGAGAAAGTCAATAGTATATTTATTACTGATGACCCCTGTTTCACTTAAACTAGGGCCATTAACAGTCCTTAATGATGTACTTGGCAGATGGACTGCATCATAGGTAGGCAATCACATAGGCTACACCTACAGCAGAGCACTATAAAGGTTGCATGCACCCTACAATCTGATTTCACCCTCATACTATGCACCTGTGGAGTACAGAATTGGGATTTTTAACTGAAGGAATGCTAGGGAATGCTGCAGGTCTGCTACATCTGTATCTGCTAGATGCTGAGGCCAATGCTGCTGCTGCTCTGGCTGAGAATAGGCCTAAACTGAGAAGGAGAAGAGTGTTCAGGCCCAGGGTAACCTTCCAGGAGCTACATAAGCTGGAGATTGTAGATTGCTACAGGGTGGACAGGAATATACTATAAGAACTCACTGAGCTCTACCACCCTCAACTCAAACTCAGAGCCAAATGAGGGGAACCTATCCCAGTGGAAACAAAGGTATGTGTATCTTTTAGGGTACTAGCCGAAGGTACTTCCCAAAGACCAACTGGGGACATGATGTGGGTCTTGCAGGTATAAGCATCCAGGATACTTCACCAGTTCCTGGATGTCATGCTACCACATACCAGTGAGCACATTTATCTTCCCCACACCCCTAAGGAGAGGGCCAGCAGTATGAAACACTTCTACTGTGTAGCATACTACCCTGAGGTACTAGGTGTCATAGACTGCACTCATGTACACATCAAGGAACTACCCATTGAGGAAGGTAGTATCTATGTCAACTGCAAGGGGTATAACTCCATCAACTGCCACGTCATGTGCAATGCCCAGGGAATTATCATGAATGTGTGTGCTGACAGCCCTGGCAGTTATCATGACTCCCATATCTGGCATGGATCACAGCTGTACCAAATGTTTGCTAGAGAGGACATCCCGCATGACCATTTACTGGGGGATGCTGGATATGTATTGGAACCATGGATGATGACACCCATCACGAATGCACACACACTCATGGAAGAATGCCATAATGAGGCACACACACAAACTAGAAACATCATAGAGCATGGGTTTGGGCTGCTGAAATCATGGTTCTGGTGCCTTGATATATCTGGCAAGCACTGCCGTACTCTTCAGCCACATGTGCACAGATATTCACAGTATATGCCATGCTACATAATATGATCTTGTGGAAACAGCTGCAGCAGGATGAGCAAAAGGAAGTGAGGCACAGCCCCCAACCAGTGCCTAGGTGCCCACAGCCACACTCACAGGGGACTTGGAGAAGGAAACCCCTGAGGATGTCCCTGTAGGCAGACATAGGCATGCCCAGTATGCCCTGGCCTTGGCCCAGAGACAACACATAGTACGTGCACTGACCACCTAGGTTCTAGGGACTGACACCTTACTACAACTTGCATACATATGGTATAAATGATGCCAGCCAGCCCACACAACCTGCACCTAACCATGTATTGGCTTTGTACTGCATGCATCAGACAGAGTCAACCCCAATCTACAGGTCTTTCAACTGCTGCATTCGCAAGGTAAGTCACTCACCTATACACCACTTGCAAGGGGTACTAGAATATGGTAGCATATGTATGGACCTGCTGCATGTATGCAAGGGAATATGGTGGGCTACTTTATTACTTGGATAGATCTAACAGCCACTTGGGACAACAGGTACCCTGTCCAATAGTATGTGCTCCATAATATGCACTAGGCTACATGGCTGGAAAATCCACTACATTATTCGAGGGAGATGGCAAGCAGTGATGTCATAGGACAATCGCAGAACTGTCTATGGCAGCAGAGCATGGGCTGGTCATCTCCCACCCCTGACACATCAGTGTTCTCATACAAATGCTGTAATAGTAAGTCAACAATGATATATCATCAGACCAACCAATTCCAAGGCTGTGACATAGAACCTGGCTACACGTTGTATGTCTCACGTAATGCAGGGGTGACAATGTATATCTGTATGCTATTCATTGTGTGAGGAATGACACCTCTCTGTCTGGCGGCTGGTGTAATGCACTAGGCTAGGGACATTAACATGGATGATGGTGCTGATGGTTTGAATCTGGCAGCATCCACATCTTTTGGGTGTGAGGTACTTGTATGGTGGTATTCCCACAGACTATCATACCCATCAATCTGTTACTGCAAGAAAGCTGGACAAAGTCAGAGAGAATGGGGGGACAAAGGGCCAAAACTACAAACAGAAATTACACATGCTCTGATGAACCTAGACGGTGACAAGTATAACAGATGGTTGCAACAGAACAGTTTAGCTGCAAGATGTAAAATCCATCACTTAAATGTGTCAGTAGTTAGTACAATCCAATGACTGCCCTATTCAATATTTTGCAGGAGCACCAAATGTATGAGGAACAGACCAGACATATGGAGTGAAATGCTGGACATTCTGCAAAAACATGTACAGTGAGAAGTATGTAGGCTGTCACCCTGTGTGTGGTGTTACATTATGTACCTCAGTCACATATTTAGTACATTCACACAGCCGGGAAATGCTTTGGACAATTTTAGAAATGTGCTGTACTGTGGAAACAGGTGCTGCAGCCAATGTCTTCAGTACACAACATCCCAGACTGAAGTATAGGTGGCATGGAGTCACTTTGTTAGTACTGACAGTCCCACTAGCATGCTTCTACACTTAGCTAACTTGAGTGCAAGTCTGTTGCCTCTTCCTCACAAAGATCTGTTATGTGGAAATACATCTGTACATACAGGCAGCTACATATATATATCTGTCCGAATCCCTCTCACACATGATTAGTGTATCTATCAGTATGTATCACATATACATATGATACTGATATATATATATATATATATATATATATATATATATATATATATATATATATATATATATATATATATATATATATATATATATATATATATATATACATATAGCTATATAAATTACAATAATGCATAGACTCTCCACATATATCTAACACATTTACATAACGTACACACAGCAACATTTAAAGAGACATCCGCTATACAAATTTATATATATGTATATATATATATATATATATATATATATATATATATATATATATATATATATATGTATGTATATGAAATATCAAATTTCAGAATCCTGAGATTATAAAGCCGAAAGCTCAAAACTCCGAAAACCCAGAATTGCGAATTTCAAAATCCCGAAGTCCGGAGTTGTTGAATTAGCACTTCTGGTGTTGAGGTGTGTGAATGGATAGCTGGAGATTCAGGTAAGTATTTATGTTTAAGGGGTTTGATTAGGGGCTTTAGTGTGTCAGTGTGTTTTGTTACTGTGATGTGTGTATGAGGGGAATGTAGCTTGTATGGTGGTGTTTGCATGTGTTTGTCTGTGTAGTGCGACCTTGGAGTTAGTATATTTAAGTAGAGGGGTGTGGCGGGGGCACAGCCCCCAACTGGGGGGGGGGTACAGGGGGGCTTGTATTTAGTGTAAGTTTGTGTGTTTGTCTGTGGGGGAAGGTTTGTGTATGTGTCTGTGTGTGGTGTATGGTTAGTGTTGGATTGCGATTTTGAAATTCACGCTTCTGGGGTTTCAGGATTTTAAGGTTTCGGTTTTATGATCTTGAGATTCTGAAATTGTCTATTTCAGGATTTCGGGATTATAAAGTGAACCCAGATATATGTGTGTGTGTGTGTGTGTGTGTGTGTGTGTGTGTGTGTGTGTATGTGTGGGGGAGCAGGTACAAATGTCCCCACATATCCTCGGAATGCTGAGGTTATTTGCACTTACACATCACAACAGTTGTCCAGAAGAACCAGACCAAGGCTGTAACAGTACATAATCCACTCATCCACAGACCTCTATGCCTGTGGAATGTCACCTTGTAGACAGACACAGGTGAGCAGGTGTAATGTACAGGTTTCAATGCATGCCTTGAACAGGCCATATTGTTCCTGGCCACATATTTGCCTAGCTAACTGCAACCAGCCACAGATGGCCATACTGGTAACTGTGCACACATAGTTGGGATATTAACAGGTATGAAGCAGCTTTTCAGGAAAAACAATAAAGCCCTGAGTAGGGCAAGCTTAGAAAATTGTGAAAAAACCCACAGACGGCTCAGCACACTTCAGTTCACTTTATTCCACAGAAACACAGCACATTAACGCTCCACCATACGTTTTCATTTTAAAAATCACTTCCTCAGATATGGGCTGTTCAAACTATTAGTGTTTTTATACCATTCACTTAATTACATTGATTAGGTTAATGAATTAATTAAAACAAAAACGTATGGTGGAGCGTTAATGTGCTGTGTTTCTGTGGAATAAAGTGAACTGAAGTGTGCTGAGCAGTCTGTCGGTTTTTTCACAATTTTCTAAGCTTGCCCTACTCAGGGCTTTATTGTTTTTCCTGAAAAGCTGCTTCATTTTGTGGATTACAAGTTTTATTTGGAAGCTGCAGTGAATTTTGTTTTGTTTTTTCTTTGTTTCTGATATTCATGGAAGGTGAAATGAGCTTGAGCAGTGAAGGGCGGCATGAAAAGGAGGAAATGGGGCAGACCAGGAAGATGATTGGTCAACTTACACAACTGATAGATCGGTTGGTGCCTCTCAGTCAATAGATGATTTCAGTAGCATCACAGATGCAAGGGCAGCTGAATCACGAAGCTGCTGCTTGCAATGGAGCGAGAGGGCAGCAGAAAGAAAACAATGTCAATGTCAATGTGATACAGAACGGACATGGTACGCGCAATATAAATGTAAATAAAAGCCCAGATGAAAGATTTTCAAGCACACTGAGGCTTTTAAGGAACTCTAACCAGGCTTGTGAGTCCAATAACAACAATTCAACTGGTATAATGCCAGGACAAGGTTTAGGGGCTTTTCCGGGAAATACACCTAAACGGACAGACCTAAAGGAATGGTTACAGGTCAGTTTTTCAATTCATTTTCATGAAAAAGTAGTTAAACCTGCAACAGTTACTGACTCTTACAAAACCAAATTTTATAGACTGCAAAAATTGTTATACAAATACAAAAGTTTGGATATTGAAAATAGTTATTTAAATGAATGTATAAGTGAAGGAATAGTCCCAAAGGGGCTAAGGGTATTTAAATACCCTAACAATGTGGTTGAGGGAAGTATATTTCACAAAAACCTTTTAGAAGTTTTTAACAGATGTGGGCTAGATATATTAAGATGTATGATTGAAGAAAATGTTAGGATTAAAGCTGAACTGTTTAAAGAGATTGATATTTTAAATGAATGCATTAAAAATGACTTGATTTTTACAATTCCTGAAGAAATATTGATTTTTACAATTCCTGAAGAAAGAATGAAATATGACAATATTTTTATTGACACAAGTAATGATTAGTTAAGAGAAAAATAAAAAAGCTAGAAAGGGACCTTAATGAGTATAAAAATAAGATAAGTTACCCAAACCCAAAGAAGAAGGGAATGACATGGGGTAACAACAATATGAAAGGAACAACAGATGATGATAACCAGGATAATGCAGTAGTTAGTGAGCGGGTTATAGACTTAGATGATGTCTCCGAATGCCCCCCCCCCCTTGCGTAGCTCCAACAGACTAAGGAATAGGGAGGGTTATGAACAACAATATAGGTACACAAATTTTTTGGGGGGAGCAAGAAGGGGGAGGGGGAGGTACTAGGACAACTCAGTGCCAACCTCCCCGACTTGGAAAACAATTCAATTCTGCAAGATGAAATGAACCCCTATAGATATACTTTAGACGATTTTAGTATATACAATTTCAGTCATATTTCCTTAACCAAAGAAAATTTTAGTCTCTTATCAAAGGGAACCAAGTTCATTCCTAGTAGAAGGGGAGCTTTAGCTAAAACAATTATGGATGTTAAAACCTTTACTAGGAAAATTAACTTCCAGGTTATATTTGATCAGAATAAAAATTATGAACCAGGATATCTGGTAAAAAGAAGAAAATACAATGTCCCACTGTACCCCCAGATAAAAAATCTAGGGAATATACTCGAGAATGAAATAGGAAAGAAGTATGGGAAAGTACACTATACAAGGAACTTAAGCCAGGCTGAAAGCAGCATCCTTGATGAATTAAAAGGGGATTCAGGGTTAAGAATTATGAAATCGGGCAAAGGTGGGGGAATAGTATTGATGAACAGCTTTGACTATGAGGGGAAAATGAATGAAATCTTAGGAGACCCTAACAAATACTCCACAGTTTCAAAAAATGAAATAAATATTAGTTACAGAAGGACAGATATGGCCTTAGAAAGTTTATTTTTAGATGGATTGTTAGATAGGAAGACATATGAATATTTAAAAGTGGACACACCTAAAATTCCTACTATTTTTGGAATCCCCAAAATACATAAGAATGGAATGGATCCCCCTTTGAGGCCAATAGCTTCGGTTGAGGGTTCCAAAACTTTACCGCTAGCCAAATTCGTGGATGTTAAGCTTAAGAAACTGTGGCTTAAGAGAACCAACATTTTGAGAGATTCTTGGGATCTTCTATGGACATTGAATCATGATCTATACAATGAGAATTTATGTTTCCTAACAATTGACATTGTAGATTTGTTCGCAAGCATTCCCCACAGTGATGGACTAAGATACCTGGAAGAACTAATTTTTGAGGATGAGACTTTAACCCACGATGAGTGTACTGTGGTGATGGAGCTTATAGATTTGGTTCTAAAGTTCAACTTCATTTATTTCAAAGGTGAATTTTTTCACTAGAAGAAAGGAGTAGCAATGGGTGCCGCTTGTGCACCCACCTATGCCAATTTGGTCTTAGCCAAATGGGAAGAGAAGATGGTAACCAAATCAATATACAGTAACAACTGGTCACTTTATAGAAGATTCCTGGATGACATATGTATCCTATGAGAAGGGTCAAAAGAAGAGATATATATTGAATATATTAAAAACAGTACTAATTTTCTTGAATTTTCTTACAGAATAAATTATGAGAAGTTGGTGTACTTGGATATAGAAATATACAAGGAAAACTCACGTTTTAATTCCAGGGTGTATAGAAAGAGTACCTTTTCTAACTCTTATTTACACTTTGAAAGTGCTCACCCTTTGTACTCCAAGAAAAATATAGTTAAAGGACAATATATTAGGGCCTGCAGGATGATGTTCAGAGACGAAGACTGAAATGGAAAAAAGGTTACTAAGGAAAATGTTTATGACAAGGAAATACCCAGATGATATGATAGACAAAATTGAGACAGAAGTGACAGAAAGGTGACCAAATGACTTTAAGCCAATATTAGGATTATCAGTATTTGATACGGTAGTCCCAGTAAAAAAAAGGCAAATGACAATTTTGGCAGTGCACTCATCCTGGAGTATAATGCTTGTGCAAAAATGGCAAGACAAACTATAGATACAGAATGGAATCAATTTATAGCATTTACTGACTTAGAGAAATGGGAGAATGAAAAGCTAAGAGTAGTTTATAAGAATTCAGGTAACTTAAAACTTTTATTGGAAAATATATATATATATATAAAAATGTATATTTGGCTGTCTGTACCATATGCAACGCACATTACATAGGCAAAACAGAGAGGCAGCTGAATAGACGTATTTACGAACACCTGTATAAAATAGGGAAGCACAACACTAAAAACGCATTATACAGGCATATATTAGAAAAGGGAGATGATCACAGTTTCTTATTTTCCATCATAGAACAGGTGGACAACACTCCCTTTGGAGGGGATTGGAAAACGAAATTGGCATCGTGCGAAAGCAAATGGCAAATTTTAACAGACTCCACGAGACCACCTGGTCTCAATGATTTTATCAGTATAAAACCTTTCCTAGCTTTGGAATAATATATATATATATATATATATTTTTTTTGCAGTATTTTTCATTTTATTGTGTCACATTTGTGATATTTATTATATTTGGTTTACATTTAGAAGCTTTGTATTCATTTCACATTACATTTGTTAGTATGTACCTAGTGGAAGGACATTTGTCCTGTTTTAAATATTAGCACATTGTTTTTAAATATTAGCACATTGTATGTAGAATTTCTTGTCATGTTTTAATATTTCTTATTTGTAAGAATGCCATATTTTTATATTTTTTATATGGGTTATTGAAATATTGAGTGTAGAGTAGTGTCAAAAGTTATTATGAATTGTAACTTTAAATATTTTGGCGGTTTTTTACTTTGATTATTTAATTGATTAATTAGTATGAGGTATGTGTGTGTATATATACTACTTTGCTTAGGTGTGTTATTTGTTCTGATGAAGGCTGGGGTACAGCCGAAAGCGCTTAACTTGGTTGCAATAAATTACTGCATTGGATTTATCTATCTTTGAACTGGATTTTTCTATTTCATTTTTTTGCTGGTGACTTTTGTCCTGTTGTACGAGCAGGGTTCATTCCTCAACCACCGTACAGTTCTTGTGTAGTTTTCTTGCATTTTTATTGGAAAATGGTACAAACCAAGAAGTTCAGAGACGGAAAAAAGGAAGGGAACGTTTAAATGTGGACATTGTCAACAGTGTGCATACATGAGCAATGCAGAAAGTGCGTATTTGGAAAGTAGGGGAATCATCCTGGAAGGCAAGGATTTTAATAATTGTGACTCCTTTTGGCTTGTATATTCAGCAAAATGTCAAAACTGTGAAGCATTCTATATAGGGAAGACAGAACGCAAGCTCAGGAGAAGGGTATACGAACATATGTATGACCTAGAAACAAACAAACAGACTAAGGCATTGTATAAACACAAACAAAGCTGTGAAAATGCATACTATACATTTTTTGTGATAGAAAGGGTGGAAAAGAGTGGCAGAGGGGGTTTATGGGAGGAATGTTTGGAGTACAGAGAATTATGGTGGCAGATAAGTTTGAAGGCCAATAAGTCATCGGGTCTCAATGAACATATCTCCATAGCCCCATTATTAAAATTGAGAGCAGCAAAACTGTGATATGCATTTGCACTTTATGTGAATTTTATCACATTTTTACCCATGTTTTCTAATAGTTACAGTAGGTCTTTAAGCTTTTTTGTATTTGTATTTTTATTAAAACGTTGGGTTTGTAATATGTTATGAACACAAGTGTTACACTCATTTATTAAAAGTATTGAACTTATTTGTCCCTTATATTTTCCTGTTTTTAACATTCTTTTAACTGAGTGAGGCTATACAATTTGCCTTTGGTTTACAATGCAGTTTTTATAATACCTGTAATTTCATGATACATCCATGAGATGGAGGATCAAGTTCATTTAAAGCAAATATTCACGTTGGTAATTTAACCATTGAGTCCTAGTAAATGTGTTTCTAATAGTATTTTAACTTTATAATTTATTCTTTGTAGTCAAGTGTTTAAAGGATTTTTATTTAAAACATATTTTTATTTCTACATATTTATTCATCAAATATTGTAACATTAAATGTGTTTTAATTGTGGCAACACAGAGAGATGCAACTAGAAAAGTTTTTGGTTTTAAACTAAGGTAACCTTTCAGTTAATTCATTAACCTAATCAATGTAATTAAGTGAATGGTATAAAAGCACTAGTAGTTTGAACAGCCCACATCTGAGGAAGTGATTTTTTAAAATGAAAATGTATGGTGGAGCATTAATGTGCTGTGTTTCTGTGAAATAAAGTGAACTGAAGTGTGCTGAGCCATCTGTGGGTTTTTTCACAATTTTCTAAGCTTGCCCTGCTCAGGGCTTTATTGTTTTTCCTGATCAGCTGCTCCATTTTGTGGATTACAAGTTTTATTTGGTAGCTGCTGTGAATTTTGTTTTATATTAACAAGTATCCCACTCCTAGAACTCAAGATACAATAACAGTACCAAGCAATATCACTCTGCAGGCCACACATACTGTCTAACACAAGGCTACTTTGCATATGCCACAAGTACTGTGCCTGCAATCACATATGCAACAGATATAAATTGTGGCTCATGGGATAAGTACTGTGATCTATAGTGTGTCATAGTAGATAGGGAAGGGTTCTAATCTCACATCAGCCAACTGTGTGTGTGTGTGAATATATAACCTTGCTGCACTATGGACATGCCCATATGGGCTATCTCTGTACAAGGGATATGCATTTTATGGCCCTTTGACTAGCTGCTGGCCTCTACATTGCCCTCCTCTTACAAGACCTACTGATGTCAATCACCTTCAGAGCATTGGCAGACAATCTAATGTTAGATAAACTCTGTGGCACATGTGATAAGTACTATGAGCTAGTATGTGTAACAATAGATAGGTAGGGGTTCTAATCGCATATCAGTTATCTGTGTGTGTGTGTGTGTGTGTGTGTGTGTGTGTGTGTGTGTGTGTGTGTGTGTAATTATATCCCCTTGCAGCACTACAGACATGCCCATATGGGCTGTCTCCATGCAGTGGTTATGCATTTTATGGCCCTGTGACTAGCTGCTGGCCCTAAATTGCCCTCCTGTATATAATCATAACTGATGTTCACCACCTGTCAGACCCAGACACAGGATATTTTTTGATATGTTGACTCCATCACCATACCTTCTAGATTTGTAAGTAAAGTAACCAAGGTGACACATAGCAAGAATAGCAGACCATATCACAAAGTATGAATGCATGATGCACTGACTGCCCCATTGTTCCTAAAAGACTGTTCTATACATATGGACCTAGGGAGTTATTCACATATACTGCTGCACTTTGCTGACATCATATTTTTTCTGTGCTGCCATGCCATCCTGTGCTGCTGCGTCACAGCCATGTGTCCATAGTTTATCTCCTCAGACTCCTGGAACAGAAACATACACAGGTCTGTGACACACCTGTCATTTTGAAACACTACTGCCAGTCCAACATCATGCTAAGATACACAAAGTGTGATGTGTAGTTATGACAAATGCCAGCACACAGTACTTGTTATGGCCCACAACAAGTGGCATGGCAAAACAATGCTGCACTACACAAGTACATGTCAAGTAATATAGACACCCTGTGCATCAGACACATAGTAGCATTTCCCTCCATTGATGGCATAGATGACAGGGATGTGGCACAGGTATCACCATATGCACAGGGTGTGGTGTGGGGGAGGCCTAGGCTGTGCCAAACAGTTAACAGCATGTGTGTGAGTCAGGAAGGGGTGCAGGTTAGATGGGCCATGGAGAGGTGCTGTGAGTGTCTGTTGGTGACCTGCATATGACAGTTGGTGTTTGAGTGTGTGCATGTACACAGTCAAGCCCAGTGCTAGCCCTACACATGTGTATGTCGTACAGCTGTGAACCATACATAGTAGAGTTAACAGTTCACTGTCTCCGTCCATGAACATGGAAACTGGCTCTGCCAGGAGTAGCATTGGCACCACCAGGCTCAAGGTCAGATGCAGTGCCAGTAGCTGATGGTGATTGCTGTCTGCTGGGGCTGTGTCCCCCACAGTCCTACCCAGGAACATGTGCCCATGACTTTCCATGTCATGGTGTGGACAACATACTTCCCTCTGTAGGGCTGGAGGTACCGCCACTACTGGAGTGTGACTGTGCATGGCCATGTGGACACTGAGCAAATGGTATTGCTGACCTACATCCACATTAGATGGTATTGCTGGCCTACATCCACATTCCTGATACCCAACTCCAACAGATGTTCCATCACAGACAATGTGTGGTCCAAGACAGACACTGTCTTAGCCCACCTTCTGTCCACTGCATCAGTGAACCGATCTCGGGTGTTGCCAATGTGGTGGAGACAGTCACGGATGTCAGACTGTTCTACATCCATAACCCTAAGCATTCATCTGGTGTTGCATTCAGTATATGCTTGTACCTCCATGATGGCCCAAAACATGCACCGAGTGACCCGTAATGTGACACCTGCAACAGATGGTAAATGGACAGCAGTCCTCCTGTGAGCAACCCTGTCAATCCACCTGTGTGGGACCTCACCAGCTCTCTGGCTACACTCACTAATGCCACAGATGCCACACTGTCCTGTTCAATGTCGCCACCCTTTGACTGTCCAATATCTGTGGTCTCTGGGGACTGGGTATGTGTAGGCATATGGATTGTGTGTGGTGACAATGGGGGCAGAAGAGGGATGTCAACCTCTGGGACAGATTCATCCCCCAACAACCCCACCTGTGCCTCACTATGGCTATCATTATCAGAGTCTGATGATACACACACATCAGGTTGTGAGGGGGACAGATTCCAACTCCTGCAGTCACCTGTGAAAACCAGAGACAAAAGCAGTACATTACTATCTGCACTTTTATGTATGGTAATCCACAACTGTCTTACCAGTCTCACATCTTATCATCTCTGCTCTCATGCACAAAAAACAACCTCACAACAACATACACAGACAAGTCAAGCCCTTTATAACATGCATTTCAGCCACATCCAGTTAAAGTTGCCAGTACAATCTGCCTGTAAGGTATACAATATGACACTATACGTGATAGAACTGCACATAAAACCCAGTATACCTATATTGAGAATTATATGCCCGTACTAGTGTCAGTGCCTCAGGTATGTACCAGCTCCCTTTTGTGTTTGAACAGGCATCTTGGAGTAATTACCTCATCTATACCAGGCTGTGTAGCCACTCATAACCATAAATGTACATTCCAATGATTGTTCAGATATACACCAGTCAAAAACAAAAATATGTTCCAAACACTGAACCAGCACAAAGAAGCTCAAATCCAAGTAGAAATCCAAATAAAGTCCAAATGAGATTCCACAGAAACTTTATTACAAGGGTAAGGACCTATGAAAAGGTGAGGGAGAGTTATTGTCAGCACCACCAAATGTTGCAGCACTACAGGGTAATATGTGCATATATCCACATGTACAGTAGCTACTGTGATACTGGCTGTATTGCTGATATTCCGAGTATGTGTGCACAAATGAGCGTAAACCCCAACCACCCTCACTCCAGATAGACCTAACCCCCATGTACTGGTATATGTAGCCTGCTACAATGACTGATACAGTATTACACTGGTGAACACAGTAATTTTACCTGGATGCTCCTCTGCTGTGGACACTGTGGCACCCACCTCCATGATGTATGTTGTGGTGTGATGGATGCCTGGGAACTGTCGTGTGTTCCTAGGTTCACCAGGAATTCCTCTATGACCAAGAGTGGTTGTTTCATTACAGGGCCTCCACCGGTGGTGGCATGATTCCTGGAAACATCAGCTGCCCTTCATCGTGCAGCATTCAACATGTCTGTGGCCTAGTGTCGGACCTGCTCATAGGCCCTGTCCTGTTGGCCAATCTGATTAACATCCTGCGCAAGGTCTGCCCACAGTACTGCCTGCTGTTCCCGATTATGTCTCCCCATGGACAACAAGATCTGATGGTGCTGTCTCAATCCATCCACTACTATGTCATTCTCCACATCTGAGAAGGGGACGTGTCTTCTATGGTACATGGTTCCTGAAAGACAGCAAAAGGGGAACACATTACAGTACCATATACATGGATGTTCACTATGTACAGATCCAGCACACCCATAATGGCCTACACTGTCCACTATTCCCTCACATGTCATACCCTGCAGACTGATAGCACACTACATTTGGATACAACCAAGATAGTAACAATACTGGAGTTTGTCCCGGTGTGCTGTGACAGATTCTGCTGTATGTTCCTTCACCCAACACTGAAGTCTACTGTGGTGTGTCCCCTACAAGCAAACTCCCACTAATATGTCAGTCATGCGGCCACTGCCAGACAAATAGCAGTGTGCTATTACAACCACTATATGGGGACAGTCCAGCAACACAAGTGTGAAACAATGACAGAAAACAATGCAAACCTACTGTAGTATATGTAGCCTGTCAGCATCATACCTCTCAACTATACCGATGTTTGCAGAATGTAAAGATGTTTGCCTCATAGTTTTGGTCATTTTCACATAAAGGTGTGGATTTCTGACAAATTGTTGGCCAATCATTGATGATTGTTGTCAAAGAATAAAGACAGACATCTGAGTTTCAGATGTCATACCTTTCAGAACACAGTAAATACAGACTGTGACACTCATTGCATCCATCAGTATGTGCATGGTTTTCTATGGCTCTTTTTCTGCACCAGCATCCCAGTTGTACATACATTTTGCCATTGATGCCTTAGCAGGTGTGTTTCAACATGTTGTTGATAAAAGGGCACATTTGCCTGCTATCACAGGCCTCACTTAACTCCATTATTATGTTTATGGTTGTCTAGTGGTGTATTATTGCTCCGGAGTCCAAGGTGCACTCCCATTTTTCCATTTAATTGTATTCCAGTTTGCACAGTATGGCATGGCATGTCGCTCAACTGAAACATATCCAATTACTGTAAGTGGAAATCACTATGTTTTGATGAAAACATCTGTAGGTCTGAGGGGCTCTGGTTTGAAATATGACAGTAGTGTTTATTTTGTACATTTAGGTTCATAGGTTTGTACTAGGCTATCTGCCCTAGGGCATTTATAAGCCTAGCCAGAGTGTGTGTGGCTTCAACCACTCCTTAGGATGAGAATACTATGCCCTTTTAGGGTTTAGTTTACTGTGCCTCTGTCTAGTAGTGACACAGAGATGACACCCGGGGTAAACCTATGATCTCCCATCCACTCGTCAAGATTTTTCTTGAATAGAGTTAGTGAGGGACTCTGCCTAACATGGATTGGGATTCTGTTCCAGAGTGTAGGGAGCCTCTGGGTTATGAATCTGTCCCTCCAGCATGTCCTATTTATTTCTGTGTTGAGGTTTAAGTCTCTTGCTCTCGTGGCTCTGATGGATTTGGATTTTCTGAGGTGGAGATGTCCATTAATTCCAGATTGGACATGGCCTTGTACGTCAGGCACAGATCACCTCTGAGTAGGTGGTATGCTACTGAATAGAGCTGGAGTTTTTTCAGTCGGGCAGCATATGACATATGTTTAAGACCCTTTATCCTCTTGGTGAGGAACTTTTGGGGTCTTTCCAACTGCTGCAGGTGTCGGGTGAGATACATCCCAAATGGGGCATTGTACTCAATCATTAGCTTGATAAGAGAAGAGTACAGGGGCACAATTACCTCTCTTGATCTAGATGTGAAACCCTTCATGATAAGGTGGGCAATATAGAAGGTCTTCCTAACCACTTTGGCAATGTGAGTGTCAAATGAGAGGTTACTGTCAACCTGGGTCCCTAGGTCCCTGATTACCTCTTCCGTACTTAATGGATTACCACCTATGTGGTAATTTGCGGGTACCTTGTTTTTCCCAAAGAGTATGACTATACATTTTTTGGCATTCAGCTTAAGGCCATGGCTCTGGCACCAATTATCTATCTCTATGAGGCCTCTCTGAAGGATGTTTGTGTCCACTGGAGTATCAATTATGGCGCCCAGTTTGCAGTCATCTGCGAACTTTGTCAGCCACAATCCTCCTATGTTTGCCTGTACCTCGGAAAAATAAATGCCGAACAAGAGGGGTCCCAGGACTGAGCCCTGTGGGGCACCGCTTGTGACTGGCTTAGAGTCTGACATAGCTCCAGCAACTCTGACCCTGTGGGTTCTGTCCTTGAGCCAGTTTGCAACCCATCTTGTGACATATGGGTTTACATTTAAGCTGGTGAGTTTGTCTATGATGCCCGAGTGGGGTATTGTGTCAAAGGCTTTTGCAAGGTCAAGGTAGGCTGTGTGAACTGCCTTACCCTCATCAATGGCCTTAGTGACTGTTTAAAAAAAGTCGACCAAGTTCAAAAGGCAGGATCTGCCCTTGACAAAGCCAGATTGGGTAGGATCCAAATTCTGTAGGTCCCCAATGTTTTTGTTTCTGAGTTCCATAATGATCCTCTCCATAGCTTTGCAGACCAGGCTCGTCAAGCTTATGGGGTGGTAATTTCCAGGGTCCATAGAAGCACCGCCTTTGTGAAGTGGGACCACTGTTGCCGTACGCCACTCTTTGGGTATGTATCCTGTAGTAAGGCTAAGATTAAACAGTAGTCTTATGTGTGGGTTTAGTTCCTCTTGGAGTTCATGTAGCACACAGCCCGGGACACCGTCCAGTTCCATTGATGCTGTGTTTTTAGCTTTAGAGAGGGCGGCTCTCACCTGGGCATCTGAGATGTTAGGGAGGCTACACTCTGCTGGGATAGTTATTTCTCTTTTTGGGGGGGAGGGGGAGGAGAAATTTGCACTGAAACTGTCTGCCAGAATGTTGGCAATGTCAGTGGGTTCAGTGTATTTTGTGTCATTTTGGACTAACTCTGAGCATGTCTGGGAGTTTCCACCCAGGTTTCTAACATAGCTAAAGAAGGCCTTGTTCATAGGTTCATAGGTTCATAGGTTCATACTAGGCTATCTGCCCGAGGGCATTTACAAGCCTAGCCCATCGTTTTGTGGCTTATGCCACCCCTTTAGTATGGGGAACTATACCCATTATTTTGCTGTGCCTCTGTCGAGCAGTGACACTGAGGTAATCCCTGGGGTATATCTGCGATCTCCCATCCATTGGTCAAGATTTCTCTTGAACAAGGCCAGCGAGGTGCTCTGCCTCACATGTACCGGGATTTTGTTCCACAGCATAGGGAGTCTTTGGGTGATGAATCTATCCCTCCAGCACGTCCTATTAATAGCCGTGTTGAGGTTTAAGTCTCCGCCTTGTGGCTCTGATGGATCTAGATTTTTGAGGTGAAGCATATTCATCAAATCTGGGTTTGACATGGCCTTGTATGTTAGGCAAAGGTCACCTCTGAGCAAGTGCGACTGAATAGAGCTGGAGTTCTTTCAGTCGGGCAGCATAGGACAGATTTTTGAGACCCTTTATCCTTTTGGTGAGGAACTTTGTGGCCTCTCCAGCTGCTGCAAGTGTCGGGTCAGATACATCCCGAATGGGGCATTGTACTCAATCATTGGTCTGATGAGTGATGAGTAAAGGGAGACTATGACCTCCCTTGATCTAGATGAGAATCCCTTCATGATAAGGTGGGCAATGTAGAAGGTCTTCCTAACTACTTTAGCTACATGGGTGTCGAATGACAGACTACTATCAACCTGGGTCCCCAGGTCCCTGATAACTTCTTCTGTGCTCAGTGGATTGCCACCTATTTGGTAGCTAGGGGTAACCTTGTTTTTCCCAAAGGATATGACTATGCATTTTTTGGCATTTAACTTCAGGCCGTGGCTCTGGCACCAGTTATCCGTTTCTGTGAGACCCTTCTGAAGGATATCTGTGTCAGATGTGTTTTCTACTATGGCGCCCAGTTTGCAGTCATCTGCAAACTTTGTCAGCCATAACCCTCCTGTGTTTGCTTGTACTTCGGAAAAGTAGATGCCAAACAAGAGTGGGCCCAGGACTGAGCCCTGTGGGACCCCACTTGTGACAGGCTTTGAGTCTGACATGGCGCCAGCAACTCTGACCCTGTGGGTTCTGTCACTCAGCCAGTTTGCAACCCATCTTGTGATATATGGGTTAACATTTAAGCTGATGAGTTTTCAATGATACCCAGTGGGGTATTGTATCGAAGGCCTTAGCCAGATCGAGGTAGGCTGTATGGACTGCCTTTCCCTCATCAATGGCTTTGGTGACTGTTTCGAAGAAGTCAACCAAGTTTAAAAGGCATGATCTGCCTTTGACAAAGCCAAACTGGGTTGGATCCAAAGTCTGCAAATTCCCTATGTCTTTATTTATGAGGTCCATTATGATCCTCTCCATGGCTTTGCAGATAAGGCTTGTCAAGCTGATGGGCCGGTAATTTCCAGGGTCGGTGGAGGCACCGCCTTTGTGAAGTGGTACCACAGTTGCAGTGCGCCACTCCTGGGCGTATCCAGAGGTAAGACTTTGATTAAAAAGCTGTCCTAGCTGTGGGTTTAATTCCTCATTGAGTTCGTGGAGCACACAGCCGGGGACACCATCAGGTCCCATGGATGCTGTGTTTTTTGCTTTGGAGAGAGCAGTTCTCACTTGGGCGCTGGAGATGTTTGGGGGCTGCAATCGTTTGGTATAGATATCTCTCCTTTTGGGGAGAAGTTTGCACTGAACCTGTCAGCCAGTATGTTGGCAATGTCTGTAGGATCAGTAATCTTCACATCATTTTGAACTAGTTCTGAGCATATCTGGGAGTTTCCTCCTAGGTTTCTAACATAGCTAAAGAAGGCCTTATGATTGTCTTTTGAGTCTTTAGCTATTTTTCTCTCGAAATTTGCTTTGGATGATTTTATGAGAGCTCTTAGTTTTTTACTTATAGTGATCAAGGGTGTCTTACCTTTTAAGGATTTTGCTCTATCTTGTAGTAGCTTCCTCCTTTTATTGTAGAGTTTGTTTATGGCTGGGGTCCACCAGACTGGACGCTTGCCTTTGGTACTAAGAGTCTTTGTTTTGTTTGGGATTGCCTTATCCATGCAGTCCTGCAGGTGCTGGTAGAAGGTGTTTGTAAGTGATTCAGCGGCTTGAGTACTGTTTTCCACCGGCTCGGGGGCCTTAAAGGAGACCACACTAGTCTTTAGAAGTGTGAAGTCGACCTTTGAGAAGTTCTTTACTGTGGTCTTTTTTATTTCAGGTGGGGGTGGGATGAGGACCTCCAGCGAGATTAGTTTGTGATCTGATCTCACCAGTGAGGGGTATACTTCCGGTGTTGAACATTGTGCTCCCATGTTCGTGATGATGAGATCAAGTATGTTATCTCCTCTTGTGGGGATGGTGACTAGTTGTTCCATGGCATTTTTTATGAATTCCAGGAACTTTTGGGCTAGGGTGTTTGGGCTTGAGTAGTGTTCCCAGTCTATATTAGGGTAATTGAAGTCGCCTAGTATGATGGTGTTTGGTGATACATTTATCCCCTCTAGTGTTTTCAGGAAGGCCATGTGAGGTTCCTGAGTTTGTGAGGGTGGCCTGTAACATGCTACAATTTGCAGAGCAGTTTTGCCTATGGTTAATTGCACCTGGATGGTCTCCGATGCATCGTGCGTTGCCACCAGTCTTGAGGTGTGGGTGTCCTTGATGAATATGGATACCCCCCCTCCTTTCTTGGTATTGTCCGGATTTTGGGGCCGGAACGCATGACATGAGGTAAAACTTGATAGCGCTGGGGTGCTCTCAGGAGCCTTGAACCAGGTTTCTGTCACAGCACAGACATCGATGTTCTCCATACTGAGAAGGGCCTCGAGTGCGTGCATTTTGAGATTTAGACTTCTGGCATTGAGCAGCATTACCCTTAGTTTTTTTCCTTTTTTTTGTGATTGTCTTTTGTGTCTTTTGATTGTCTTTTGTGTCTTTTGTGATTTTTCTCTCAAAGTTGGCCTTGGATGATTTTATGAGTGATCGTAGTTTTTTGCTAATACTGATCAGAGATGCCTTCCCTTTTAGGGATTTTGCTCTGTCATGTAGTAGCTTCCTCCTCCTGTTATAAAGTTTGTTTATGGCTGGGGTCCACCAGACTGGGTGCCTGCCTTTGGGGGAATGGGTCTTGGTTTTATTTGGGATTGCATGATCCATGCAATCTTGAAGGTGCCCGTAGAAGGCATTTGCAAAGGATTCAGCAGTGTGGGTTGTGGTTTCCACTGGCCCAGGGGCCTTGAAGGATACCACTTCAGTCTTAAGAAGTGTGAAGTTGGCTTTTGAGAAGTTCTTCACTGTGGTCTTTTGTGCAGGGGGTGGGGGCAGGATGTGGATTTCCAGTGAGATTAATTTATGGTCTGATCTTACCAAAGAGGGATATACTTCCAGTGTGGAGCATTTTGTCCCCATGTTTGTGATGATCAGGTCTAGTATATTGTCTCCTCTTGTGGGAATGGTGACTAGTTGTTCCATCGCATTAGAGTTTATGAATTCTAGGAACCTTTGGGCTAGGGTGTTGGGGCTTGAGTAATGTTCCCAGTCTATGTTTGGGTAGTTGAAGTCTCCCAATATGATGGTATTTGGAGAGACATTCATACTCTCCAGTGTCTTCAGGAAGGCTGTGTGGGGTTCCTGAGTTTGAGAGGGTGGTCTGTAGCATGTTACAAACTCTAAGGCAGTTTTGCCTATGGTTAGTTGCACCTGGATGGTCTCCGATGCTTCGTGCATTGCCACTAACCTGGAGGTGTGGGTATCTTTGATGAATATGGATACTCCCCCTCCTTTTGTGGTTTGGTCCAAGTTTTGGGGCCAGAAAGCATGATATGAGGTAAAACCTGATAGTGCTGGGGTGCTCTCAGGAGCCTTGAACCAGGTTTCAGTCACTGCACAGACATCAATGTTCTCCATACTGAGGAGGGCTTCGAGGGCGTGCATCTTGAGGTTTAGACTTCTGGCACTGAGCAGCATTACCCTTAGTTTTTTTCCACTTGTGTTTTCTAGGAGGTAGGTTTGTCATTTGAGCCTTGCCTAAAAAAGGCACTATGGGGGTGGCAAGAGCCTTGACCAATATCCGGAAGCCCAGGGGTGACAGGTGCAAGCCATCCCTTGTGAAGCAGCGTGGCTTGTCAAGCATGTCATCCCAAGCAGACAGACATTGGATCCCCTTAGAATGACACCATTAATTAAGCCAATTGTTAAAACTGATCATTTTGTCTTTGTACTGTGGCATCATTCTTGGTGAGGGTAAGATGCTGCTCAGGGTCAGGGTCATACCGGCCTGGGCTACATAATCAGAGAGCTCCTCTATGTCTCTTTTCATGTAGTCCAGGGAGGTATGTCTCAGGTCGTTCACACCGGCATGTACAATGACTGAGTCATATTTGTACTTGCTGTGGAGTGACCTGAGCGCATGTGTTATGTGGCGGATTCCAGCTCCCGACAGGCAGCTTACTGTGACCTTTTCCTTGTTCAGTCTGGTGAACGGGACATCAGTGTGTCTGACTATGGAGTCACCTATTACAAGTGTGTCTGGCATGTTGTTTGGCCTTACGGGCTGTGACTGTTTAGCACACTGACTTTGTGAACTATGTGTTTCATGTGCTATGTCTTGAGGTGGTGGTTGCTTGGGTGTCTGCTTTGGAGGCCTCTGTTGTTTTGATAGATTTTTAATCAGTGCCTCCGAGTATGTTTTTGTGTATTTATGTGTTTGGTTTGCAGTTGTGATAGTTCTATGTGAGACTGGGTTTGTGGTGTGCGTGGTTACCTTCTCCTCCTGACTGGGCTTGCCAGTACTGAATTAAGAGAGCTCAGCCTCCAGTTTGGCTATATAGTTGCATCTCTCGCATATATTTGTATTTGTTGGGAGGAGAAGAGGGTTGTCTGTGTACATGAGGCAATTGTAACATTGCCTCAAGATTCCCAGATTCACCAGCTGAACAGGAGAGGATGCCAGCAACAGACCCTTCGACATGCTAGAAATAGTGAAAAAGATTGCTGTGTAACTGAGTCAGAAAGGACCTATAGGGAAATGGGTACTCAAGGGAATTTAGGTGAATGAAGTACTTTCTTTTGTTTAAGAGTGCTTTACCTGTATAAAAAATGCTTTAAGAGCAAGTACTGAGCTTTTTAGATAGAGTATAGGCTGTTTAGATTGCAAGTAGAGCAGTTCTAAGGGAAAAATTGAAGAGCAGACTTTACGGAGCCAGAAATAGTTTAAACTTGATTAACCAGCACTGCCCGATGCTACTCTATGAGCACCTTCGCGCTAATTTGCGAAAAAGTGAGCTAAAGCACGCAAAAACAGGCTTTATAGCAGGGGGTTGAAAAAAGCCAGGAATTGACCCAAAATGGCCGATAAACTACAAGTTGCTGGGCTGGAACCACTCCTCTAGGGACAAATAGGTTGCTCAGTGCTCCCCACTCCCACTGGTGAACAAAGAAGCTTCCTCTTATCCAAATAATTTGTCTAACAATGTAATAAACACATTTAATAATATATTCTATTCACTTTCTTACTTTGTACAGTCAATATTTAATCAGTTTTGCTAGGTTTGGGCCTTTGTCTCACCCATTAAGTATGGCGCTGTCCTGATTTCTTGCTGTAAGAGGTTGACAGTTATGTTAGGCATAGATGTCAACTAAACAGGGACAAATGTCGACAGAATCAGAGACTTAGCCAGAGTACATCAAGGACATTCAGGAACACTGTTAAAATGTTAGAACTATTTATGTGAGACATTGACAGAATGAGAGGAGGTGTCTTAGAATACATCATTTGATGTTACAGAACTGTACACCCTTACATATTGTATTACATGTAATCCAGTAGCTTTCCTACAACAACCAACCATTGTAGGAGGGATTAACAGGGACAGATCTAAGATGTGAGTGAAAATCAGGGATGGATGAGAGTAGGTGTAGGACAGCAGACATGTCATCACCATAGATCTAAGACAGGCTTACTGCTGTAATCCATTGTAACCATACCTCCATACTCCCATCTGCATCCTGTTATATGGAGAAATCTATTACATACCTGCTGGAGTGCAGTACTCCTTTGTTTAACTTTGCTTCCTATAATCTTTTGAAAATATGCTCTCTGTGTGAGTGAAGTCTCATACAGACCTGTTCGCATAACCAGCTTGCTGCCTTTTTTAAAGTACTGCTCATTAGCAGGTAATTTCCTCTGCACCAATCTGTGGATTAGATTTGCTAATTGCAGCCAAAACAGCTGAATTGTACTATCATTAGCCAACGACATGCCACCACAGTGCAATATGGAAGGCCTTCATGTAGACCTGGGCCCCTTTCTTAGCTGTTTAGATGGACATTACTGAGGTGTGGAGACTACAGCATCACAGAGGGTAGGTACCATAACTGTCAACTGTAGAGATTTATGCAGTATGTCCACAGTTTTGCCTCATATGTGTGGTCAGTGTCCCATGACATTGTGGTCAACTGGCAGTTCACTGGCACACATTGTGGGCTGAGGTCAGTAATGAAAGACATATATTTGAGTGACAGACTTCATACCCATCAGAATTTGCCTACTAATGAAATAGTTGTTATTCTATCAACTTACTATCTTTGTAGGAGCAAACTGCTAAAAATATCCCTATCTCTGGGCCTTTGTCCCCCCCATTATGTATGGCTGTGTATGGATTCCTTGATCTAGGGTCTTGGGAGGTGTGGTACATCTGTCGGCACTACCTTTACATACATATGCTTGTGCTACAGGCTGCTGCAGCCTAGAACGCATAGGTGGGAGTATGAACGCTTTGGAGGACTACAAGCTGTATGTGCAACTGTGGCAGCTGTGTCACCCTGTTTTTATTGCAAAGCCAGGGTAAGGGTACCCTTTACAGTCCAATCAAGGTATGTGATTAAGCTGTAAGTGGAAATCACTATGTTTTGATGAAAACATCTGTAGGTCTGAGGGGCTCTGGTTTGAAATATGGCAGTAGTGTTTATTTTGTACATTTAGGTTCATAGGTTCATAGGTTTGTACTAGGCTATCTGCCCTAGGGCATTTATAAGCCTTTCCAGAGTGTGTGTGGCTTCAACCACTCCTTAGGATGAGAATACTATGCCCTTTTAGGGTTTAGTTTACTGTGCCTCTGTCTAGTAGTGACACAGAGATGACACCCGGGGTAAACCTACGATCTCCCATCCACTCGTCAAGATTTTTCTTGAATAGAGTTAGTGAGGGACTCTGCCTAACATGGACTGGGATTCTGTTCCAGAGTGTAGGGAGCCTCTGGGTTATGAATCTGTCCCTCCAGCATGTCCTATTTATTTCTGTGTTGAGGTTTAAGTCTCTTGCTCTCGTGGCTCTGATGGATTTGGATTTTCTGAGGTGGAGATGTCCATTAATTCCAGATTGGACATGGCCTTGTACGTCAGGCACAGATCACCTCTGAGTAGGCGGTATGCTACTGAATAGAGCTGGAGT
This sequence comes from Protopterus annectens, assembly GCF_019279795.1. Taxonomy (NCBI): domain Eukaryota; kingdom Metazoa; phylum Chordata; order Ceratodontiformes; family Protopteridae; genus Protopterus; species Protopterus annectens. The sequence continues at coordinate 1,238,437,317 of NC_056737.1, read as the reverse complement.
TTTTTCAGTCGGGCAGCATATGACATATGTTTAAGACCCTTTATCCTCTTGGTGAGGAACTTTTGGGGTCTTTCCAACTGCTGCAGGTGTCGGGTGAGATACATCCCAAATGGGGCATTGTACTCAATCATTAGCTTGATAAGAGAAGAGTACAGGGGCACAATTACCTCTCTTGATCTAGATGTGAAACCCTTCATGATAAGGTGGGCAATATAGAAGGTCTTCCTAACCACTTTGGCAATGTGAGTGTCAAATGAGAGGTTACTGTCAACCTGTGTCCCTAGGTCCCTGATTACCTCTTCCGTACTTAATGGATTACCACCTATGTGGTAATTTATGGTACCTTGTTTTTCCCAAAGAGTATGACTATACATTTTTTGGCGTTCAGCTTAAGGCCATGGCTCTGGCACCAATTATCTATCTCTATGAGGCCTCTCTGAAGGATGTTTGTGTCCGCTGGAGTATCAATTATGGCGCCCAGTTTGCAGTCATCTGCTAACTTTGTCAGCCACAATCCTCCTATGTTTGCCTGTACCTCGGAAAAATAAATGCCGAACAAGAGGGGTCCCAGGACTGAGCCCTGTGGGGCACCGCTTGTGACTGGCTTAGAGTCTGACATAGCTCCAGCAACTCTGACCCTGTGGGTTCTGTCCTTGAGCCAGTTTGCAACCCATCTTGTGACATATGGGTTTACATTTAAGCTGGTGAGTTTGTCTATGATGCCCGAGTGGGGTATTGTGTCAAAGGCTTTTGCAAGGTCAAGGTAGGCTGTGTGAACTGCCTTACCCTCATCAATGGCCTTAGTGACTGTTTAAAAAAAGTCGACCAAGTTCAAACGGCAGGATCTGCCCTTGACAAAGCCAGATTGGGTAGGATCCAAATTCTGTAGGTCCCCAATGTTTTTGTTTCTGAGTTCCATAATGATCCTCTCCATAGCTTTGCAGACCAGGCTCGTCAAGCTTATGGGGTGGTAATTTCCGGGGTCCGTAGAAGCACCGCCTTTGTGAAGTGGGACCACTGTTGACGTACGCCACTCTTTGGGTATGTATCCTGTAGTAAGGCTAAGATTAAACAGTAGTCTTATGTGTGGGTTTAGTTCCTCGTGGAGTTCATGTAGCACACAGCCCAGGACACCGTCCGGTTCCATTGATGCTGTGTTTTTAGCTTTTGAGAGGGCGGCTCTCACCTGGGCATCTGAGATGTTAGGGAGGCTACACTCTGCTGGGATAGTTATTTCTCTTTTTGGGGGGGAGGGGGAGGAGAAATTTGCACTGAACCTGTCTGCCAGAATGTTGGCAATGTCAGTGGGTTCAGTGTATTTTGTGTCATTTTGGACTAACTCTGAGCATGTCTGGGAGTTTCCACCCAGGTTTCTAACATAGCTAAAGAAGGCTTTGTGATTGTCTTTTGTGTCTTTTGTGATTTTTCTCTCAAAGTTGGCTTTGGATGATTTTATGAGTGATCGTAGTTTTTTGCTAATACTGATCAGAGATGCCTTCCCTTTTAGGGATTTTGCTCTGTCATGTAGTAGCTTCCTCCTCCTGTTATAAAGTTTGTTTATGGCTGGGGTCCACCAGACTGGGTGCCTGCCTTTGGGGGAATGGGTCTTGGTTTTATTTGGGATTGCATGATCCATGCATTCTTGAAGGTGCCCGTAGAAGGCATTTGCAAAGGATTCAGCAGTGTGGGTTGTGGTTTCCACTGGCCCAGGGGCCTTGAAGGATACCACTTCAGTCTTAAGAAGTGTGAAGTTGGCTTTTGAGAAGTTCTTTACTGTGGTCTTTTGTGCAGCGGGTGGGGGCAGGATGTGGATTTCCAGTGAGATTAATTTATGGTCTGATCTTACCAAAGAGGGATATACTTACAGTGTGGAGCATTTTGTCCCCATGTTTGTGATGATCAGGTCTAGTATATTGTCTCCTCTTGTGGGAATGGTGACTAGTTGTTCCATCGCATTTGAGTTTATGAATTCTAGGAACCTTTGGGCTAGGGTGTTGGGGCTTGAGTAATGTTCCCAGTCTATGTTTGGGTAGTTGAAGTCTCCCAATATGATGGTATTTGGAGAGACATTCATACTCTCCAGTGTCTTCAGGAAGGCTGTGTGGGGTTCCTGAGTTTGAGAGGGTGGTCTGTAGCATGTTACAAACTCTAAGGCAGTTTTGCCTATGGTTAGTTGCACCTGGATGGTCTCCGATGCTTTGTGCGTTGCCACTAACCTGGAGGTGTGGGTATCTTTGATGAATATGGATACTCCCCCTCCTTTTGTGGTTCGGTCCAAGTTTTGGGGCCAGAAAGCATGATATGAGGTAAAACCTGATAGTGCTGGGGTGCTCTTAGGAGCCTTGAACCAGGTTTCAGTCACTGCACAGACATCGATGTTCTCCATACTGAGGAGGGCTTCGAGGGCATGCATCTTGAGGTTTAGACTTCTGGCACTAAGCAGCATTACCCTTAGTTTTTTTCCACTTGTGTTTTCTAGGGAGGTAGGTTTGTCATTTGAGCCTTGCCTAAAAAAGGCACTATGGGGGTGGCAAGAGCCTTGACCAATATCCGGAAGCCCAGGGGTGACAGGTGCAAGCCATCCCTTGTGAAGCAGCGTGTCTTGTCAAGCATGTCATCCCAAGCAGACAGACATTGGATCCCCTTAGAATGACACCATTAATTAAGCTAATTGTTAAAACTGATCATTTTTTCTTTGTACTGTGGCATCATTCTTGGTGAGGGTAAGATGCTGCTCAAGGTCAGGGTCATACCGGCCTGGGCTACATAATCAGAGAGCTCCTCTATGTCTCTTTTCATGTAGTCCAGGGAGGTATGTCTCAGGTCGTTCACACCGGCATGTACAATGACTGAGTCATATTTGTACTTGCTGTGGAGTGACCTGAGAGCATGTGTTATGTGGCCGATTCCAGCTCCCGACAGGCAGCTTACTGTGACCTTTTCCTTGTTCAGTCTGCTGAACGGGACGTCAGTGTGTCTGACTATGGAATCACCTATTACAAGTGTGTCTGGCATGTTGTTTGGCCTTACGGGCTGTGACTGTTTAGCACACTGACTTTGTGAACTATGTGTTTCATGTGCTATGTCTTGAGGTGGTGGTTGCTTGGGTGTCTGCTTTGTAGGCCTCTGTTGTTTTGGTAGATTTTTAATCAGTGCCTCCGAGTATGTTTTTGTGTATTTATGTGTTTGGTTTGCAGTTGTGATAGTTCTATGTGAGACTGGGTTTGTGGTGTGCGTGGTTACCTTCTCCTCCTGACTGGGCTTGCCAGTACTGAATTAAGAGAGCTCAGCCTCCAGTTTGGCTATATAGTTGCATCTCGCATATATTTGTATTTGTTGGGAGGAGAAGAGGGTTGTCTGTGTACATGAGGCAATTGTAACATTGCCTCAAGATTCCCAGATTCACCAGCTGAACAGGAGAGGACGCCAGCAACTGACCCTTCGACATGCTAGAAATAGTGAAAAAGATTGCTGTGTAACTGAGTCAGAAAGGACCTATAGGGAAATGGGTACTCAAGGGAATTTAGGTGAATGAAGTACTTTCTTTTGTTTAAGAGTGCTTTACCTGTATAAAAAATGCTTTAAGAGCAAGTACTGAGCTTTTTAGATAGAGTATAGGCTGTTTAGATTGCAAGTAGAGCAGTTCTAAGGAAAAATTGAAGAGCAGACTTTACGGAGCCAGAAATAGTTTAAACTTGATTAACCAGCACTGCCCGATGCTACTCTATGAGCACCTTCGCGCTAATTTGCGAAAAAGTGAGCTAAAGCACGCAAAAACGGGCTTTATAGCAGGGGGTTGAAAAGAACCAGGAATTGACCCAAAATGGCCGATAAACTACAAGTTGCTGGGCTGGAACCACTCCTCTAGAGACAAATAGGTTGCTCAGTGCTCCCCACTCCCACTGGTGAACAAAGAAGCTTCCTCTTATCCAAATAATTTGTCTGACAATGTAATAAACACATTTAATAATATATTCTATTCACTTTCTTACTTTGTACAGTCAATATTTAATCAGTTTTGCTATGTTTGGGCCTTTGTCTCACCCATTAAGTATGGCGCTGTCCTGATTTCTTGCTGTAAGAGGTTGACAGTTATGTTAGGCATAGATGTCAACTAAACAGGGACAAATGTCGACAGAATCAGAGACTTAGCCAGAGTACATCAAGGACATTCAGGAACACTGTTAAAATGTTAGAACTATTTATGTGAGACATTGACAGAATGAGAGGAGGTGTCTTAGAATATATCATTTGATGTTACAGAACTGTACACCCTTACATATTGTATTACATGTAATCCATTAGCTTTCCTACAACAACCAACCATTGTAGGAGGGATTAACAGGGACAGATCTAAGATGTGAGTGAAAATCAGGGATGGATGAGAGTAGGTGTAGGACAGCAGACATGTCATCACCATAGATCTAAGACAGGCTTACTGCTGAAATCCATTGTAACCATACCTCCATACTCCCATCTGCATCCTGCTATATGGAGAAATCTATTACATACCTGCTGGAGTGCAGTATTCCTTTGTTTAACTTTGCTTCCTATAATCTTTTGAAAATATGCTCTCTGTGTGAGTGAAGTCTCATACAGACCTGTTCGCATAACCAGCTTGCTGCCTTTTTTAAAGTACTGCTCATTAGCAGGTAATTCCCTCTGCACCAATCTGTGGATTAGATTTGCTAATTGCAGCCAAAACAGCTGAATTGTACTATCATTAGCCAATGACATGCCACCACAGTGCAATATGGAAGGCCTTCATGTAGACCTGGGCCCCTTTCTTAGCTGTTTAGATGGACATTACTGCGGTGTGGAGACTACAGCATCACAGAGGGTAGGTACCATAACTGTCAACTGTAGAGATTTATGCAGTATGTCCACAGTTTTGCCTCATATGTGTGGTCAGTGTCCCATGACATTGTGGTCAACTGGCAGTTCACTGGCACACATTGTGGGCTGAGGTCAGTAATGAAAGACATATATTTGAGTGACAGACTTCATACCCATCAGAATTTGCCTACTAATGCAATAGTTGTTATTCTATCAACTTACTATCTTTGTAGGAGCAAACTGCTAAAAATATCCCTATCTCTGGGCCTTTGTCCCCCCCCCATTATGTATGGCTGTGTATGGATTCCTTGATCTAGGGTCTTGGGAGGTGTGGTACATCTGTCGGCAGCAGGCTGCTGCAGCCTAGAACACATAGGTGGGAGTATGAACGCTTTGGAGGACAACAAGCTGTATGTGCAACTGTGGCAGCTGTGTCACCCTGTTTTTATTGCAAAGCCAGGGTAAGGGTACCCTTTACAGTTCAATCAAGGTATGTGATTAAGCTACATCTGTTTTGCAACAGTGCTAGTAATAGAGTAGTAGGCAATATATAGTTAGGCTATCCGAATATGTGCAGTGTGTTCCTACCTGCAGACCTTAGACTTGCAAAACTGGATAGCAGTTCATTAATTAGCAATAAGCTGTGTGGATAAAGACTGCATGACTCAGTCATTACTTGCTGTCTTCACAGTAATGTACTTGAACTGCAACACAAAACTGGATTTGAACCCAGGACTGTGTGTGACCAAACATACTGCATTCAAGGCATTTAAAAGACTGAGCTACTGAGTCACTGCTGCATCAGGAGTATTTGCAAGGTAAATGTGCAGACATACAGGCTGTGACACACATTGTCTCCATCAGTATGTGCATGGCTTTCTATGACTGTTTTTCTGCACCAGGGTCCCAGTTGTACATGTACTTTGCCATTGATTCCTTAGCAGGTGTATTTCAACATTTTTCTGATAAAACTGCTATCACAGGCCTCACTTAAATCCACTATTATTTTTGTGGTATTCTAGTGGTGTATTATTGCACCAAAGTCCAAGGTACACTCCCATTTCTCCATTAAATTGTATTCCAGTTTTCACAGTACAGCATGGCATGTAGCTCAACTGAGACACATCCAATGACTGTAAGTGGCAATCACTATGTTTTGATGAAACCACCTGTTTTAATTAAGATCTGTGTAGTGTGTTGGGTTAATGCAGGGTGCTGTAGGTCTGAGGGTCTTGGGTTTGAAATATGGCAGTAGTGTTTAATTTGTACATGTGTCTGACAATGTAATAAACACATTTAGTCATTAAAGCTCCATTTAAGCTCAGCTAAGCACTCAAATGCCCGCTAAAAAATATAAATAAAAGAAAAAAAAGGGGTGATAGGAAAGTGTTGAAATGGGGGCAAGCAGGAGGAAAAACATAGTGAAAGCCAGGTAGGAATGTGCAGGAAAGGTGTCGGAAAGAACCATAGATATCCATTTCTTGTACAGCAACAACTGTGCTCTTTGACAGAATTTTAGATGATTTTGGACACTCAAAACCCAGAGAGAGGGGTGAGGACAACATAACTGCATTGTCAAGCCAATTGAACCAAACGTGTGCAAAATGGAGAGCTATGTATGGGGCGGTATTTTTTTGAGGGGTCAGGTACCGTTTTTGTCTTTTAATTTGAGAGTGGAATGTTAGGGAAGAGACATAAGTACATGTGGGGAAGTAAGTTGGATAGGAGAGGATGCATTTACAGACAGACAACACAGACAAGACAGCAGACAGGGTGTGTGACACATGAGGGGGATGAACACCTTGGATGGGGAGGGTGTTGTGGAATCCAAGTCACGTGCTTCCGGACAGCAGCAGCATGACTCACGTCCCCACCCATGGGACTGTCAACACCGCTCCTTCACTGCCCTGAAGGTGGCTATGCTGGAGGCTGGGCACCAGGGTGAGGCTTCCCCACCAGGTTGGCCAGCATGTCCTCAATCCAGAGCAGGCGGCATTCATAGCTCTGATGAACAATCCTGTGCACCATGACCAGCAGTGGATCCTGGGTGACAAAGGCCCCTCTGCCACCACTCCAAGGGGAGGCCAGGCCCTGTTCCCTGAGGCTATCTCACCTGATGCTGCAGGTGGTGCAGGACCAGCGGAGGGGGCACCACTGGTCTGGGTCCCAGACGTGCCAGGTTTGAGGCATGGTAGGTGGCTCAGCTGCAACCAGCCTACCCTGACGTGCTTTGGTAATGAAGGTATAGCAGGAAGTATAGGTTATTTATTAATAACAGCATGGCAGAAAATTGGAAATAACCCGTTACATATCAATGAATATTATGTGAAACACAACAATAAATAACAGAACAGTCAGTATGTTAACAGCATGTCAGTAGCAGTTACAGCAAAATGCCAACAAAATAGGTAATTTAACAAGATATGTTAATATGCAATCATTATAATGCATAACATTAATAAAACACGTCCCAAAATACAGTTAATGTAACAACATACGTTAATAGTAAACCATATCCAATGAATAACAATAATAAATAAATGAAGATAAGGGATGGGGAGAGATAGAAAAATTGTCCATTAGTAAGACTGCAGGTTATTTCCCTGGCAACAGTACTGCTATCTACTCTATAGGTTTGTATTTTCTTTATGTGTACAGTGACTACATGTCTCCTCTGGCTAGTGTAACATGTACATTCCTCTCAAGCTATTTGCATGGGACACTATGGGCCAAGCAGTAACAACTGTGGGTACACAACTACACAGAACACTTGTACATCAGGTGGACCTATATAACTACTAAAGTGTTCTGTGGGCTGATTTGATGATACTTTGCAATCTAGGTAATCATTTCCTTGATAATCCTGTAACAGATGGATTACACACTATTAATTACATAATATAAAATTCTGACACTTGAGAGACATGTGTATGTGCAGTACAGACACTAAACAGCTGTCGAGCCTTGGTTGTCAGGAATGGGAATAGAACCCAATAGCAGTGACTGTAGGGGACATCTGCATAGATTGTATTACTTGACTGAAGCAACTTTTTTAACAGACACTCCAGGCATCCAGCCATACTGGTATTACACATGTTATTTCTGACTGAACATTGCTGATGAACACATTCTTGATAATGATTTTAAAGTCTGTGACATCTAAACACACAATTATCTACACAAATATGGGCTACCTTACCCATTTACCTGTAGTTCCTGTGGAGAGAGAAACTGTGAGCATTGCGTGACTGCTACTATAATATTTACTGGTACATACCACTAAATTTGAACCCTGTACTGTGTGTGGCAAAATGTACTATACACAGACCATTTAACAAACTGAGCTACTGAGTCATTGCTGGTTGCTGACTGACTGATATTTGCCTAGAGCTCACCTGGATCCAAACTATGAACTTACTAGGCTGCAGTGACAGTAGAATGCACATGCATAAAATGCAAACATAACACAGATAGTGGATAAGCTATATTTCAGTATCATATCTGTGAAGTTAAACAATATCAGCCCATGGAGTGTCATATACCTTTATTAAATTATGTCTGTGGATGACAGAGTATTATGTGATCAATACTGGCTTAGAGACAGCCTTGAACAGTACTGTATTAGTTAGCCAATACAATTTGCAGCCATTAGATTTGCATTCTGCAGTTATTGCAGTGTTATACTTGACTGCAACCCCTTACCTTATAGCCTCAATGCATACAGCTCTACTGCAATGGTTACAAGAATACAATCCTGATATACACAATTTCCTTGGTGTTATTGGTTTTGTTACATGTTTTATTGCACTACAGTTGGCATTATTCATTTATCGCAATACAGCTCTAATTCCCCATTTATTGTACTACAAACTTTATTGTTTATACTTTAATGCAGTCATTAGTATTGTGTCATGTTATTATTGTACTACAGTTGGCATTATTCATTTATTGCCATACAGCTCTTATTCCACATTTATTGCCCTACAAACTTTATTGTATATACTTCCATGCAGTTATTGGTATTGTGTCATGTTTTTATTGCACTACAGTTGACATTATTCATTTATTGTATTACAGCTCTAAGCCCACATTTACTGCAATATAAAGTTTACTGTATTTACTTTATTGCATTTAATGCTTTACTCTTTCTTGCTTATTTCACTACAGTTAGCATAATACATCCGTACTCACCACACTCACGGTGCAACTTGGCCAAACGCCCGGCATGCGACTCTACATTGTGAGCCCTTTCAGCTGCAGCTGTTGGGAGAGAAGCACACAATTATGCATACCAGTTTTGCAGACATTCAGAGTACATATGGGTAAAACAAAAGAAAAAGTAATTACATCATTCTGGGGAATTCCCTGTCCTCAATTCTTGGACACAGGTGTCCAAGGGTCCCTTCTTCCATCTTTTCATGTCATTATGGTGGTGATGACACTGCTCACCTGTACAGGGGATACCAATGATACTGGTGAGTTATCTGGCCAGCCGGTCCCAAGCCTCCACCTTATACCTTACACTCAGAGCTCTGGAAATTTCCCTACAGCAGCATGTCATCATGGTTTTGCACAAGGAGCCCAACCACGACCCTGGACTCCAGAATGCCCCAATGCTGTAAAACCCACAAAGACCAGCTAGGGAGTACAAGACACTATTCACTATATGAACTGCGGAACTATGAACATGGTCACCACCCCAACACTGAGCCTGAAAGTGTGCACCTTCACCACCACAAGCCATAGTATACCATCAGTGACAGAACTCCAATGGATTCTGCTGTATTCCCACCTATTGGGCTTAATATAGGCTGTTTTCCCACCCTTACACATCATTGGGCAACATTCAAAAAAGCACCATGTCATTTAGCACCTCACTAACCAGTGCAGCTGAGCTGAGATTTGCAAAAACTGGCAGAACCATAATCTTACCAGAGATTAGCAGCATGCAAACCAGCCAAGCAGAACCAAGCAATGCACAAACATTGGCAGCCGTTACCATGTTTATGCAATGCTTAACAGGTCTAAGCATAGTTAAGCAGAGCTTAGCAGAGTGCAGTGGGGCCATCTTTTATAAAAAATGCATAATATGTATATAAAAATTAAATACATATTTTCCCTTCCATGTATTCAAACCCTGGACCTAATGCCCATGAAGCCATAACTCTACCCATTTAGCTATGAATATACTAAGAAATCTGATATACCTTTATATATACCACTGAGCTACCCATAAGCAGTGCTGAGCAGAACACTGCACTGTGCAAACACACTTAGACACACTTAAACACACCTTTAAATGAATAATTAATTACATCTGGTTTCTATTTTTAGATGTCTTGCAGGTGTCTGCTATCTTATATGTAAGCACAGCTTGGCATTGCTGTATCCAGGCAGTGCAAACATGTTTTTTTTTTAGTTGAATAAAGAAAGTCGACCACCACCACGAACAATATTCAAGCTTTAATTATATAGGATCCAACAGAAGTGAGCGCTTTCGCGTGCCACCAATGCACGCTTCTTCAGACAGTTTAAAACATTACAATAAACCATGCCTTTATATATCCGGCAGCAACAGTAATTAATCTATTAATCAAGCAATCAAATAATTAAATAATTATTGCATTAAATTCTTGAACCATTCAGGACTAAGCCTTATAAGCAATGTTCTGTAATATAGAGTCAAAAACTAAAGAAATAAGCACTTGTTATGCAAATGTTTACATTGAACAAATATAGCATTTCTCACCAACATCTTTCCATGATCAAGCTACTCAATGTGAATCAAAGAAACACATCTGCGTATGAGTATAAGAAATAGATAAAATAAAATCAATTAAGATAAAATACAATAGAGCGACTATTTTTTCACTTCGCTCTATATATCATTGTAAGGTCTGCTCAACTAATAGATAGTATTTTTACCATATCAAAAGATAGTAGATACTAAATCTATGGCAAGAAGCGGGCCTCTCCGAGCGACTTGGTGTATCAAATAATCTGACCAAGCATTTAATTAATATTTAAAAATTCCTATTAAAATATATATTAAAATATATATTAAAAGTTTATTCATAAATATAAATACTGCTCACAATATATACTTCGTATTATTTGTTGTCAACAGAATAAAATAAATATCTAAAGCTCTGAGGAGCTATGGATATACAAAATATGAAATTATGGTGTCAGAGAATAAATATATATACATAATGAAGACAAATGAAATAAATACCATGTAATTTATATAGACAAATACCCTAAATAACAATTAAATATAAAAGGCTAGTTAATGCAACAAGTGGGATAGAACCTACACTATAAAGAATGTGTATATGAGAAATATAATAAATATAAATATACATTTTCAAAAAATTATATCATGTTAAATAGAATAGTCATTTCCTATACAATAAATATAATCACTTAGAACACTAACAATAAATATATATAAAACATTAAATCAAACAATAAATAAACATGAAAGTAAATTCATGATCAATTAGCCTAAAAACTCATATTCAAAGAAATAAAACATTATTTCTCATAGCAAGACCTGCAGTATGCTAGTTGAATAAGGTGGGTAAACATAAAGAGCATATAAAACCTATACATGGAATATTTATAATAATAAACATAATGAACATGGTCTATCTAAATGAAGATCAAAAGTACTGATATGAATATAAGCTTATGAAAGTAAAAGCCATATAAAGTATATGCTGCTAATTAGAGACATTATAGCTAACTTATATACAGATATTCTTGTGTTTGCTTACATATATAACATGAGTATAACCCTTGATGGTGTGATAGGATGTGGATCAAACACATCAGTGATATTTCCTTTTCTTCAAGTGTGATCTAATGCTAATATAGCTGTTAAGGCCCGGATATCTTTGTGCTCTAAACCTGAAAATCCAATCTAACTCTAGATTTTCTAAGTCATTGAAATTGTCACCTCTTCTTATATTGGGTATTCTTTTTTGTAATACCCTAAAGACAAAGGTATGATTAGGGCAGTCAGAGACATGTTTAGATAGTGCATTTTTGGCCTCGACCAAGAAGGCAAAAGGTGTTTAGACCCTGTTTAACTTTTCATAGTTAGCACAAGGTGGAAATAGTAGAGTGCTATAGGGAGGATAGAGACGAATTACAGGAGGTCTGCAATCTCTGTCATCCTCTACTTAGAACAAGGGCAAACTGAGGGGAACCAATACCCGTGGAGATATAGTATGTGTAGTACTTAGAATATTATCTACAGAAACCTTCCTGAAACCAACAGGGGATATGCTGGGTGTGTCACAGGCATCAGCATCCAGGATCCTACATCAGTTCCTGAATGCTATGTTACAGCATGTCATTGACTACCTACATTTTCTCTGTACACATGAGGATAGAGCTACAACTATGCAGGATTTCTACCCCATAGCACCCTTCCTTGATGTTCTGGGTGCCATAGACTGTACACATGTAGAAATCAAAATACCACCTGGGCAACAGGGAAGGGTCTACATACACAGAAAGGGCTTCCACTCCATTAACTGTCAAGTTATGTGTAACGCTAAGGGAATCATCCTGAATGTGTGTGCTGTCAACCCCGGCAATTACCACAACTCCCGTATCTGGCACAACTCTCGGCTCTACCAGAAGTTTTCTAGGGGGCTTATCTCACAAGGTCATTTACTGGGTGGTGCAAAGTATGCACTCAAATCATGGCTGATGACACCCATCACAAATGCACACCCACCAAAGAATGCTATGACATGACACATGCTAAAACAACAAATGTCATAGAATGGGTGTTTGGGCTGTTGAAGTCATTTTTCCAGTGCCTTGATACATTGGGGGAGCCCTGCAGTACAATCCCCATACTTGTGCTGAAATTTTCAATGTCTGTAATATTTTTCACAATATTATCCTGTGAAACAGCTTCAAAAGGAACACCAGTGAGAAGGAGCACACATCTCAACACCAATGATATGGTCACCGCAGCCAATGTAGATAGATCTAGGCATGCACAATATTCCCTTTCCCTGGCCAAGAGGCAATGGATAGCACACATGTTAACCACCTAAGAGTACAACATGTATCCTGTACACATACATACAGTAAAATTAATGCCAGGCAATGCTCACAAACTTTTCTTCCCCATGTAATGAATGTGTACTGTTAGCATCAGTCAGAGTCAGCCCTGAATTAAAACACTTGTAACTGCTGGACTAAGGAAATGTTGAACATAAAACAAGAAATAAATGGTTAAGAACACATATGAATGGCAGATTCTTGCATACTGCTACTTGCTAATGGACATAAGTAGAAGATGTCTGCGTTTTACAGCAATGACTGCAATGGCATCAATATGTGACAGGACTGACATGTCAGTCGATGTCTGCTCTTTATCAACTAGCAAGCCTCATGCATCAAAGATAAACAAAATATAAAAACCTGTAACAAGCAGTACAATTTTTAAAAGAGCATTACAAACACATATATACTAAGGACTTGGACAGCTATGTGCTGTGTGCATCAGACAATAGACTTTTATGTATCCCTGAATCCAAATGATAGAAACAAGGACATGACAAAGTTATCATCATTTCACTGGGTGGTGTGTGTGCGTGTGTGTGTGTGTGTGTGTGTGTGTGTGTGTGTGTGTGTGTGTGTGTGTGTGTGTGTGTGTGTGTGTAGGGGGTAGGGACAGGAGGCCTAGGCAGACACATAAGTTAGTGAGTGTGTATGAGTAATAAAGACAGGCAGGCAGAAATTTAGATAATTATCAAATGGCCAATGAGATCAAATGAGATGCAAGCATCATCAATGAACCAAGTACCTGCTATGTGTATGTGTCTGTATGGGCACTCGAGATGAAATGTGTGCGTGACTGCAAGAACAGCCAAGCTCTGTGCTAACTCTACATCCTGGCATGTTGGACAAGTGTGACCCAAGCATAGTAGAGTTACCAGTTTGTCATCATTGGACCTGGCTGCGAGAATTGACTCTGCCAGGAGTTGCATTGGCATGTCCATGCCCATGGTAAGATGTGCAGGTGTTACCCAAACTTGACTGATGTCTGCTGGATCAGCTCTCCTTATGAGTATGTCTAGGACCACAACCCCATGGCCTACCATGTCTAGGTATGGACACCTCAACCACTTATGGATTAGTGGAAGTATTGCAGCTATGGGGCAGTGATCAGGTACAGTCACATTGGCTAACAGCAGATGATACTGATGACCTACTTCCATGTGGATGCTGTCCCCCTCCTATGAGATGTTCCATCACAGACACTGCCCATTCCATCTTGTCATTCATCTGATCCACTGAATCAGGAACACAGCAGAAGCAGTCACACATGTCAGCCTATGACACATCTACAACCCTATGCATGTCTTCAGAGGCCAGAGTGGAACATGCCTATGCCTTCATGATGGCTCTAAGCATACATTGAGTAACATGTAATGCCACACCAGTATCAGGTTGGGGTAGACAGAAGGTCTCCTCCAGGCACCCCTAACAACCTTCCTGCATGGTACCTCACCCACACTTTAGCTACGGCCAGAGTCAACCAACGCTGAAGCTGCAGTAATAATACTACCCTGATCAAGTGCATCACCCTCTACCTGTCCAATATCTGAAGGCTCAGTGGAATACTTATGCGTAGGCGTGCTGACTGTGTCTGATAGAAACACAGGGGATGGCTGTATGTCAACTTCATTGTCAGATTCAACCTCTGCACCTCCCAACATTTCCTGTGTTTGGCCACCACCATCATCAGAGACTACTGATGCTCTGACATAAGGTAGTAGGAATCTTACACTTCTAAAGTCAGGATCACCTGTAATAATAAGTACAAAAACACAGGAACAAAATGAACACCACACTAAACTTTTAAAACAAGTTATATGATAAACTAACAGTGGTCCCACTATTGCAATGGTACAGCAATACAGACACTCATTAAACCCACCTCAGACATACAGAGGTATACATATATCTGACAAGTGGTAATCAATAATCAAGAAAACATTTTTTTGCTTACCATGTGCAGATGACTCCACACTTTGCAGGGAGGACAGTCCTGAAAGAAATGAAGCAAGGGAAGAATGCAAATTAAACATCACAATGGGCATAACACAGGGGACAGTGAATACCCCATTGCTTATATGTCCTGTAAGAATAGCTGTAACTGAAACTTGGCTGACAAGTCCATTCACAGCCCATGTGTAATGAACAACTATCATATATGTCTATTATGTTAACAATAGATACATTAAAAAAATCTTCCAAAGAAGTATTAGTCAAATTGTAAAATTTATTAAACAAGCAAATTTAGAAATTGCCATATGTAAGCTTACATGGAAGCTCTTTTTGAGACACAGTTGTCTTCCCAGATACATCAGCACTGTCATCAAGCACATGTTAGTGTAAAGTTTCTAATGAGCTGTCTGACGTATGACTGCTTCTGTTGTGTGCCTGGACAGGAACTCTTCATTTGGTGTCAGTGGGGGCTTGGTAGTAGTCCCCCGACCACCATAATCAGCTATTCAAGAGCAACTGCAGCCATTCTCTTCCAGGCTAATGAAATTATATAAGTGGCCCAATGATACACCTGATCATAAGTCCTGGTGAGATCCTCTACTGCACTGACTTAGTTCACTAACTGGGTTCAAATTTAAATTCTGGCAACCATATCCACATGTCCTTTCTCAAGCAGAAAGATGCAATGGTGCTTGAGAAACATAATTTTCTGAGTCACTGAAAGGGGGTTTAAGTGGATCTTTATGCTTAGCTGCCATAATCCTATGTGACATAAAACAGAGACGGATACAACACATAACTATCCACCTAACCAAAGTCTTGCTTACATACACATTTGTCAACATTAAGCACTGGAAAAAAACATTTCAGTTATTAAAACAGAAGGTTATGTGGATATCCCACCTCACCCTCACTCACAAACCAATGTTTGCCCAACCCAAGGAATACCACTTTAGTAATTATTTTTCCCAGTGAAATATCAGGATACCTACATATGTTTAAGAGAAAAGCACTTGAAACACAAAAACACTTTTATTGTGGCAACACACACTAATGGCAGGTAGCTGCCCCACCTCCAAAATAGCAAACACAAAAACACTTTTATTGTGGCAACACACACTAATGGCAGGTAGCTGCCCCACTCCAAAAATAGCAAACAAATGAAGGTTTGTGCAAACCAAAGAATACTACATGAATTGATTTGGTATATGCGCTTTCAACACAATTACCAGAATGCATACACATTTACAAAAGAAAACTCAAGTTGATGATTGCTAGTCACCTGTCACTGTGACCACTGGTCCCCCGGGAGGTATATCGGGGCTATCTCAAAAGCACAACACCTGTGTCATTGACTTGGACATTACATTTCTCTGCAATAACACAGAAGACTGTAAAATAACAATTTTAACAATAGCACTTGTGATGAAAGTAAATTAACCTGTCTAGCTTGAGAAATGTAAATGCCTGACAAAAATGCATAAGCCAACAATGAGCTATAAGAATTGCATACAGATAAAAGTACAATTTCCTACTGGATACATATATATATATATATATATATATATATATATATATATATATATATATATATATATATAAATGTGCTTTGTAACATGTTACAAAATCTAGAATGTACTTGAAAAATACAGCCTTAGCAAAATTAGAAGCTTTCTCTGCAGATAATTTAAAATGAATAGCACTCTTCTGTTTTGTCCAAATACAAACGTCTCGTCACTTTTAAGTTCCCTAGCTGCACAGTTACATTTTTATAGTATAGATTCACATCTCCGAGCATGGTGAAGATGCATATGAGGTGTGAACTCATTAGAATTGCTGAATACCAAACATTTACCTTTGTGTAGCAGATGTAGGCATAGTGTAGGCTCCATCTCAATGTTAGTTGCTAATGAACTGCAACTGTGAATGATTAGTGGGAGGGAGAAGGAATACACAACAGTAATTAATGATTAGTGGGAGGGAGAAGGAAGACACAACAGTAATTAATGATTAGTGGAAGGGAGAAGGAAGACACAGCAGTAATTAATGATTAGTGGAAGGGAGAAGGAAGACACAGCAGTAATTAATGATTAGTGGAAGGGAGAAGGAAGACACAGCAGTAATTAATGATTAGTGGAAGGGAGAAGGAAGACACAACAGTAATTAATGATTAGTGGGAGGGAGAAGGAAGACACAACAGTAATTAATGATTAGTGGAAGGGAGAAGGAAGACACAGCAGTAATTAATGATTAGTGGAAGGGAGAAGGAAGACACAGCAGTAATTAATGATTAGTGGGAGGGAGAAGGAATACACAACAGTAATTAATGATTAGTGGGAGGGTGAAGGAAGACAACAGTAATTAATGATTAGTGGGAGGGTGAAGGAAGACACAACAGTAATTAATGATTAGTGGGAGGGAGAAGGAATACACAACAGTAATTAATGATTAGTGGGAGGGAAAAGGAAGACACAACAGTAATTAATGATTAGTGGGAGGGAGAAGGAAGACACAACAGTAATTAATGATTAGTGGAAGGGAGAAGGAAGACACAGCAGTAATTAATGATTAGTGGAAGGGAGAAGGAAGACACAGCAGTAATTAATGATTAGTGGGAGGGAGAAGGAATACACAACAGTAATTAATGATTAGTGGGAGGGTGAAGGAAGACAACAGTAATTAATGATTAGTGGGAGGGTGAAGGAAGACACAACAGTAATTAATGATTAGTGGGAGGGAGAAGGAATACACAGCAGTAATTAATGATTAGTGGAAGGGAGAAGGAAGACACAACAGTAATTAATGATTAGTGGGAGGGAGAAGGAAGACACAACAGTAATTAATGATTAGTGGAAGGGAGAAGGAAGACACAGCAGTAATTAATGATTAGTGGAAGGGAGAAGGAAGACACAGCAGTAATTAATGATTAGTGGGAGGGAGAAGGAATACACAACAGTAATTAATGATTAGTGGGAGGGTGAAGGAAGACAACAGTAATTAATGATTAGTGGGAGGGTGAAGGAAGACACAACAGTAATTAATGATTAGTGGGAGGGAGAAGGAATACACAACAGTAATTAATGATTAGTGGGAGGGAAAAGGAAGACACAACAGTAATTAATGATTAGTGGGAGGGAGAAGGAAGACACAACAGTAATTAATGATTAGTGGGAGGGAGAAGGAAGACACAACAGTAATTAATGATTAGTGGGAGAGAGAAGGAAGACAACAGTAATTAATGATTAATGGGAGGGAGAAGGAAGACAACAGTAATTAATGATTAGTGGGAGGGAGAAGGAAGACAACAGTAATTAATGATTAGTGGGAGGGTGAAGGAAGACAACAGTAATTAATGATTAGTGGGAGGGAGAAGGAAGACAACAGTAATTAATGATTAGTGGGAGGGAGAAGGAAGACAACAGTAATTAATGATTAGTGGGAGGGAGAAGGAAGACACAACAGCAATTCAGACTACCTTACCTGCAGTGAGTGTGTCACCTAGGATGCACTTAGAAGGAATTTTAGCAGGTTTTTAAATAGAACAAAACAACACACATTTTTCATATTCATGCTATAATAGACAAAAAGATCTCCTGCTTGTGCTGAAAAATATTTTGTACTGTCAAGTACTTGTTATCATATAGTTAAAGGCGAAGGAGACACTATTGACTGCATTTCAGAGAGCACAGCAGAGAGACGACTGAACACAATACAAAGCGAATACAGAGCTGCAATATTGCAAACATATTCCTAAATGTTTGTGTGATTGATCATTGCACTAAATATGTAAGCCACACATGTACAAACAAATGATAGTGTACAAGTGTATATTTCTTGTTAATACTGTAGAGGAAATGTGATTTGTTTGTCTGCATATGATTTGCTTTCCTGCTGCAAAGCTGTTTCTGTGGTAAGGTAAGATTACACACTCACACTGTGTTTTATAGCTTCATTAATAGGATAGTTCAAATCCAGAGCAGTGTAAACATCTGTAACGTGTTAAAATATTTTTTTTATTTACATGTTTTATATTTTTAATTTAATGTATGTTCCCTTAAGAAGTGCAGTTCTAATTAACAACATTGTGCTGTGGATGGCAGCTTGTATGATAAGGACAGCATAAATTAGAGCTGTGAATCAACTGTATGTGTAGCACACCTGGTAAAGATGTTGAAGAACACAGCATCAAGGGTAGGCAGACCATGTTTCAAGTCTCACATTTTATTTTAATGATAAAAGTTAACAACCATCATGTTTTACAATGATAATGTATTTTGGTCATTGCCTATCTTGTTTGCACATTGCTCACTTGTGCACAAGCACAGCATACTATTGCAAACAAAAACGATACATTGTACCTTTCAAAAAAGATACATTGTTAATTATTTTGCCTTCCTTCATGCAAACACATTAAGCAGCATTGAGCAGTGGTCAGCATGCAGAGACAACACCTGCAGTTCCACAATACCTGTAGGCAAAAAAGATTCAATGTATATTTATAATACATTATATGTAGCCTTGATGATCACCACAAAATGTTTATTTCAGTATGCCAAAAATATGTTGTAGTGTACATTGCATTGAGTACTCTTTTCTACATTGTGTTATTACTGCATTCATTGCAATAATATTAGGCCTGGTAGTCATCGTGACTGCGCAATCTCACAGAACAAGTTTGCCCATAGGTAAACTTGCTGTATGTGTTATATGTGCCTTTGTGCTACTTTATACTGGTTCCTGGCTGGCAACACTGTTGTTGGTCATGAAATATCTCTTGTATTTGTGCAAGCGCAGCTTGCATATGTGATTAGTACTGCTGCTCATCTTGCAGAAACATTAACTCCATGTACACTTTTTTCATTACTTCAACAATAGTTGAAAGTTTATTTAAATACTGCTTTTATACATAGCATGCCCATACATTCTGGTATTGCAATTTGACCTAGTATATATGTGTCAGTTTCCATTATGATAGGCTATATAACACCTGCTTGGGATGTAGAATTCAGTATGTGTCCAGAGATATGTACTTTAAATTTCAATTGCATTAGATGTAAAATCATACAAGTGTGCATGTGTGTGTGTGTGTTTGTGTGTGTGTGTGTATATATATATATATATATATATATATATATATATATATATATATATATATATATATGTGTGAACAGAAATGAAATGAAACACCCAAATGTTGATGTTTACAAAAATTAAAACAAAATGTCAACTTTGCAAACTTTGAAAGAGTAATACATATGTTCCAGTCGACAATCTTTGAATCTTTGCAAATGCAAAACTTCACATTAAAAAAATTATGCTTCCATGAATGCCCGTACTAAGTGTACACAAAGTGTTCACCATTCTGGTGACTGAATAGACAAAACAAGCTTAACTCACACCTTCTTCCTCTTAATTTTACTTTCCCTAGTAATTATCATGCAGCCTTAGATATCAAGATGTAATTCATAAAGGTTACAAAAGGATAGACTATGTGTACACTTACCAGGGGATTCAATAAACTCTGGATAGGCTTAGTGCATAGCTTAAATGGAGTTTACATGTTTGCACAGTTAGCAGCAACGGCAATCGCATATGCATGCCGCACACTGCATTTAAATGTAAACAAGTGCAGTTTCATGGCCAGCAACAGTGTTGGCCAGCAAACCATGTAAAGCAACATGGACAGCAGCAGACATGTAAACCTATTTATCTACAGGCAAACTGGGCCTGTGGGATTGCACAGAATGCCACAATGGTTACCAGCAATGTATATAGTTTGAACACATTACACAAAGATGTATACAGTGCAGAGTTTTGTGCAAACCTGTTTTGGGCATACTGAATAAAAGTTGTGTAAATGACCAGTAAAGGTGCATAGTCTGTAGTATAAATACATAGTCAGGGGAACTTTGTGTATTGAAAAAGGACGCACAGATGAATTGTAGGAATGAACACAGTGGAAGAGGACAGGTGAAATATGGTAATGCACAGTAGATGAGAGCATGTTAATGAAGAGAGCAGCAGCATGAGCACTGATCACATGTTGCCATGATACAGTATGGAATGCACAGGTGACATATCAATGGAAAAGGTTCTTTGTGATATAAGCATCCTGACATGAACAATGGAGAGGACATATATCAGAGATGGTATATACAACAGGGGCGAGGTGCCTACTGTGAAGCTGTGAAAAATGAATTGCCTGAATATGAATGCAATGTCAGCACAGGTGTCAACCAAGCTGACACAGAGTAACAGGCTAATGGACAACAGTGGACAGAAGCACATACAATTTTGTTTTGTTTCATTTTAACATTTAATTGATTGTTGGTTGATTTTTCTTGATTAATTAACTTATTATGTATGTGAGTATGCATATATAAAGTGTGGCTTCATGCAGGCATTGGGATTCTGAAGAAGTCCGTGTTTTAGGACGAAACCTAGGTCAGTCGTTGGTTCTGTTATTGTTTTTTGCAATAAACTCCATTTTCGGCTTGGACATCGGCTCTCCATTTATTTTTTTGTTTTTTTTTGGTTCCTGGTCGGTTTTGGTGATGCCTGATGGAGAACGTTGGTTCCTCTGCTGATATCTTGGATTTATTGCATCAAATTAATGAGCAACTGAAGGAACACTCTGCTGAAATCAAATTGTTAACCGAGAAACAGTCTTCTGGTTTGACTACACAGTTATTTGGTAGTTTGGGTTAGCCGCTCACTCAAGCCACGCCAACTTCACCTATTTTGGTTAGCTGCAAGTATCCAAAATAGAAATTCTACTGTTTTGCGACCTGATTCCAGAGATGGTGGATCTATCGGGGTCAATAGTGAGCGCTGGAAACATAACAATTTCAGCTTCAAAGCTGATAGCAATTCTAAAGATAATCCTAAGCCTAAGAGCAATCAGATCCTGGCCGAACAACTTAAGCTGTTTGAAGCTAAGTTATTTAAATTGTGGAGAACGCAACTTGAAAACAGCTATTTGGTCAGGAATATTGAGCTTGGAATGGTGCCGAAGGGCTTACGCGTGTGGAGATATCCGAATGGGATCGATGGCAATACTGAGATGATTAAGGAATTACATGAACTTTTCAACAAAACAGGGTTAGCTATTACAGACATTATGGTCAAATTTAACCAGCAAAAAATTGATGCATATCTTGCAGATCTTGAGAGCATCAATGATGGTATTATTAAAGATTTACTATTTGACCAGTATTACACCAATTATACCAACATTTTAAATTATGTTGATCATAGTTGTGAAGTCATTTACAAAAAAAACTACAAAAAATTCAACATGACATCAAAGTATATGATGCGGGTATAGTTTTTCCACAATCTAAGGGTGATCTTCGCAGGCATGGCAATCACGATGAGCTAACCAATCAGGATACAGGATATGATGAGATCATGATGTCGGAGAAGCAGGTAGCTGATATAAACTCCAATGTTGGAGCTGTGAGCCCTTAATCAGAGGGACTAAGGCATTTGTAAAGGATTCGGAACAGGGAATTTCCGTACAAAGAGAGAGAGTACGGTCGATTAGGGGCACGACCAAAGGTGAGGTTCCCCCAAAACAACATTCAGAATGGAGCTTGGAAATCATGAAGGTGAACAACCTTGCTCATCTAGATGTTGGGGGAACTGTTGTTGATGTTGGTTTGGGGGTTTATATACCGAATAAGCAACATGTTCATGATTTTTCTGATGACGGGCCTATGGGTCCTTTGGAATATTTCAGTTTATTCAATTTGGATGGTCTAGAGGGAACTGTGAATGGTAATGCTGGCTGTCTTCTGGACGACACTATCGAGGGTGAGCTTTGTTTGACTAATTGCGCATCAAATATGTTTGAATCAAGCGGTAACATAAATGACAATGTACAAGGTATCCAATATGTTACCGGACTTGATAATTCTTAAGGCACCTTGTTAAATTTAAGTACGTACACTGTTATGGCAGATATTTACAATGTGCCAGCCAGTTTTGTATCAACGTTACATGAAGCCGATAATTATGCGGCTTGCGCTGATCCTAATTTTAATAGGTGTACCAATGTTATCAATGATACGGGTGCAATTTGTTTTGATGAATTAGGGTCGACTACTGTTGTGTTAACATCAACTGGTTAGGATGATATAAATGTATTGGAAGGTGAAGACATTCCTGAAGTATTTGTTAAAGAGGTTTTGAGCAGCAGATATGCAGTTCCAGGATTGTCACATGCAACAATGCTGTTAATAATAGTGGTTGCAATATTGTTGAGATGGGTTTGCCTATTTTAGAGGGGGATTTTTTTGATCAATCACAATATGGTATTTTGAGTCATCCAGTTGTCATGGAGAATAATGCTCATGATTTTAAAGTATATAATTATTCTAATTTTTCTTTTAGTACTGAATATGTTAACCTTTTCTCTAAGGGTTTCACTTTTGTCCCATGTAGAAAGGGTAATTTGGTTGATACCCTTATTGATTTAAAGTTATTTACACGAAAAATGAACTTAAAAGTACATTTTGATGCTGCTAATACAAATAATATAATTGATAAACAGGATATCTTGTCTAAACTAAGTACATTTAACCCACCCTTGAATTCCATTGTAGCTATTTTTGAAAAAATGTGTGAACTGGATATCAGGAAACATTTTAAATAGCGTATAAGACAACCATATGTAAATATGACAGATGATGAATATTTTTTGATGAACACCTTGGTAAATATTGAGAACATACGTATAATGAAGCCTGATAAAGGTAATGGGGTGGTTATAGTGGACAATAATGATTATGTCAGTATTATGATGTCTATGCTTATGGAGGATAACTATGTAGAAACCAGCATCAATGAAATTAATATTGCTTATCGGAAACTGGACCTTTTGTTGGAAGATATATTGTTCCAAGGTGAATTGACCGAAGCTGATTATGAATGTAACCCACATCCTGTGGTTAGTGGTATCTTTGGCATACCTAAAATTCATAAAGGGTTGGATAATGTTAAATTCAGACCCATTGTAGATGGTAAGAGAAGTAAAACTTGTTTTATTAGCCAATTTTTGGATTATCATATGAAACAATGTTTGAGCATGTTTCCATATATTACTAAGGACTCATGGAATTTTTTGGAGAGGGCGAAGGCTTTTAAATTTAACAACAAAGTCACTTTTCTTACCATTGATGTTTGTAATTTATTTTCAGTCATTCCACATGATATTGGATTAACTTGGTTAGTACAGCAGTTGATGGCAACAGGTATATTTGAGCTAGATCAAATTAACGTTTTTGTTAAATTAATGGAAGTGGTTTTGCAAAACATTTTTTTATTTTTTGAAGGACATTATTTTAGGCAACGTACTGGAGTGGTTATGGGGGCCGCATGTGCCCCCATATATGCCAATTATGTCATGGCATATTGGGAGGAACATTATATATTTTTTAGTGAATTTAGTAATTATATTAAAACATACACGCAATATTTGGATGACATTTTTATTATTTGGGAGGGTGATTTGGCCATCCTGGATGCATTTATTGATTACATTAATAGTACAGTATGGTTCTTAAAATTCACCCATAAATATCATTCAGATATATTTACATATTTGGATGTTAGATTAACTATTGATAAGGTACAAGGTTTATTAAAATCTAACATTCATAGGAAATCCACTTTTTCCAATTCATATCTTCAATACAATAGTTGGCATCCTAACCATCAGAAAAAGGCCATTGTAAAAGGTCAAATGGTTAGAGCAGCTAGGATGGTTAGTGATATGAAAGATTTTGTGGATGAATTAAATTTCATGATCACCCTATTTTTGAATAGAGGTTATCCCAGGAATTTATGTTTGGAATTGTTTAATGAGATTAAAAATAAAAGAGATGCTGGTTTTTACAAATCTATCCTCAATTCTGATAATACCATCAATTCTATTGTAGTAACCACTACACCACACCACTTGGGGAATTCCCCATTAATGTTTATTTCTACCTTTAATGGTGACTCTGATTGGATTACACGGATGGTTAGAAAGAATTAGGGCATCTTACAATTGGATAAAAATGCTGGATTAAAATTTGGTAATACGCCCTCATTCATTTATAGGAAGGATTTATCATTTAAAGATATTTTTGAAAGATGTTCATTTTCCAAGGGTTCATCAAATAGTAGGATTTTAGGTAACTTTAAATGTGGAAGGTGTTCTACATGTTCCCATATTTTACCAATGGGTAATACGTTTGAGGTTAATAATTATTGTATTTCAATTATGGGACACTTTGATTGTTACAGCAAGAATGTTGTTTATCTTGCTAAATGCAAAGACTGCCCAGCTTTTTATGTGGGCAAAACTTGTAGGTTTTTTAGAGAGAGGGTTAGGGAACATCTATTAGACATCAAACATCTTAAGCCCACTAATGCTTTAGCCAGACATATTGTTGGTCATATTGGGCATGTTTTTTTTTAAATTTTGTGTTTTTCAGCAGATTAAGTGTGATCAACAGGGTAGGATTTTGGATATACACTTGGATTTAAGTGAGTTAAAATGGCAATTAAGATTAGATGCACAAAATTACCCTGAACTCAATGACTATTGTACCATTAAGCCCGTGCTCAAGCTTAAACATATTATGGGCAACAGGTGAATATTTTAACTTGAGTGATAATTTTACATATTCATACACACATTTATTTACATTCATGGTAGTATTTATTCACTGGTTGATATATATTATATGTATTCTTGTGTTTTTATTATTATGCTTAGTACATTTTGTTTTTTATGATTAGTTTATTTTATTTTATGTTTTTGTTAGGAATTTAATTTCAGGTTTCATTTTAACATTTAATTGATTGTTGGTTGATTTTTTCTTGATTAATTAACTTATTATGTATGTGAGTATGCATATATAAAGTGTGGCTTCATGCAGGCATTGGTATTCTGAAGAAGTCCGTGTTTTAGGATGAAACCTAGGTCAATCATTGGTTCTGTTATTGTTTTTTGCAATAAACTCCATTTTCGGCTTGGACATCGGCTTTCCATTTATTTTTTTGTTTTTTTTCTGGTTCCTGGTTGGTTTTGGAGAAGCACATACAATCATGGACAATATCAGAATAATACTACCAGTACATACATACATACATACATACATACATACAAATGTTTCAAGCACGGGCATTAATGCACTTCTAGCTTGCCAATATACCAAAACACTTGTTCCCATAATAAAAACTAAGCTGCTCCCCTTCTCCCCAACATGAAGGACCCCCTTGCCATCCGTCAACATAACCACTAACAATGGCACTATCATCTCCCCAGAAGCTCAAACTAAACTACTGGGTGTCATAGTTAATAACAACCTGAAGTATGATGCGCATATCAATGAAACTATCAAATTCATTAATAAAAAAACTTGTCTCTCTTTACAGAATCAAACCTTTCCTTATCCCACTTGCTAGAACTGCAATTGTTCGTTCCCATCTGCTATCAACTCTTCTCTATGCCTCACCTCTATTATCCATCTTAAACAAAAAAGATCTTTATAAACTATCATCCTGCTAAAACCACATTGCCAGATTTCCTACTGGCACAGCCTACTGGACACACCACCTTCACAACCTAAATCGCCTAGGATGGCTTGAACTGCCAAGCCTAAAGCAGTTCAGCGAGCTAATAGTGGCACTTAAAGTCCTTTACTAACCAGAAAATACACCTGCACTAAAAAATATTATCAGCCCCTACACCAGCACCCAGCCACTGTGATCATCCACTAGACTCCTAGTTCAAACATACAAATCCAACTACTCAGCTGGGGTCTCTCTGTTTGCCAACTATGGAACAGACTCCCAGCTGACTTGATTTAGAACCCTCACTAACTCAATTCAAAAACAAACGCAAAAAATACTTCAAAACTCATTGGTTATCCCCTTGCACTAACCCCGACTAGTGACCTCTCTCTTTCTTAGGTGCCTTACCTTCAACTACTTCTAACTTTTTTCTACCACTTAATTTCAGGAAGTGTCAATTATATAACTGCTGCTCAATGTGTCTTAAACTTGAATTTAATGTTATGTACATATATAACTTTGAAAATAATGTTATGTTTTGTAAAGTGTTTATAATATGTTAGTACTATATGTGCCACATGCTGGTATTGCTTATGACTGCAATCTGCTTGAAACTAGCATTTACTAAATGATCAATGTGTATTATTATCATGGAGCTTTTCTCCCCAGGCCGCCTCTGAAAATGGACATATATCTAGTCAGACTATCCCGGTCAACAAATGTAAAATAAAATAAATAAATACATGCCCAGGCTGTTCTTAAACATATCTAGACTAGTATTTGTTTTAATGTAATTTAGATATGTTTAAGAACAGCCTAGACTAGTACTTGTTTTAATGTAATTTATCATCTGCGGTGGTGCAGCGGTTGTGTTGTTGCTTCACAGCAAGAGGTTCTCCCTTTCGATTCTCGGCTGGAGTGCGGGGAGTGCCTTCTGTGTGGAGTCTGCATGTCCTCCCCGTGGTTGGGTGGGTGTTCAAAAGACATGCGTAAATGGGCGTGCTTTTGTTGAAGGTTGAACGTCGAGCTGGCCCCTCAGCGTTTGTGAAAATCTACTGCCAATCATTAGTGGACCGGAGTTCTGCTGTGGCGACCCCTAACCAGGAAAAGCCGAAAGACAAACAACAACAACTTGTTTTAATGTAATTTGGTAGTCTGTTCCATGCATCGGCTATTCTGTCAGAGAACCAATTAGTACACTTCTCATTCCTATAGGATCTTTTACATAGGTTATCTGATGATTCACTAGTACTTTCTGATAACCCCAAACATTCCCAGAGGCAGTTGTCCCTAAATGCCCTATATACCTGAATAAGATCTCCTCTTAAATATCTGTAAGAGACACTACAAGTTCAGATATTTTAGTCTTTCATAATAACTTAGATTTTCACATCCATGGATGACCTTGGTATATTTCTGCTGTACTCTTTCCAGTTTATTCATGCTTGCTTTCCTATAGGGTTTCCATATTGTTATTCCATACTGAAGTTTGGATCTAATGTAGCTAACAAACAATGACTTCATTATGTTTGATTTCCTAGACTTTATAAATCTTTTTATACCACTTATAGTTCTATAACTATCATTAGCCAATTGGTTGATGTGATTAGAAAAACTCATAGCTGAATCTACCCATATACCCAGGTTCTTAAATGAGTCTACAGTTTCAATCACTGTGTGCTGTATTAAATATTCACCTTTCAGTTTATGTCTCCCAAATCTCATATGCTTGTTTTTTGATGTATTTATCAACATATTATTCTCCTGCGGCCAAATAGTCAATTTGGTCAAATTATTTTGCAGACATGCCTTATCTGTAACACTTGTAATCAGTTTACCCAATTTCAGGTCATCAGCATATAGACTGTAGAACACCGTGTGTGATACTTGCCATGTCCTATTTGTAAGGCATGCAGCTATCCATTTTATCAACAGTACATCAATACCTAGTTGTACTAATTTATTGATCAGTGTTTTGTGTATGACTCATGTCACATCACAGCACAATTTTTCATTCATAGCTGTTATTATATTGTTATAGAACATCATGTTACAGGTGGTAATAGATCTATTTTCAGCATATGCATGCTGATATATGGTTTCAAGTCCCAACTTATCCAGTTCTGACAATAACTTATCCAGTATTACCTTCTCCATTATTTTTCCACAACATGAAAGCAGACTTAAGGGTCTATATGATTCTAGGTTTGTCCTACTCCCTTTTCCCTTAAAGACAGGTTTAATAAGTGCATGTCTCCAGTCTTAAGGAATCTCCCCATATTTATATGACCTAGTGAATAATAGATATAATGGTAGTGTAAGTTCTTAATGAATTGTTCTCAGGTCATTGTTACTTATTTTGTCTCCTCCCTGCATTTTGTCTGGATCCAATTTGCACAGTTCTTTTATCCCATGTCTTTGACACAACATATGTGATTGTGAGTGATTATAGATGGTTCTGCAAGAACACAATTGTACAACTATTATGATTTGTCAGCAATCTTTGAGAGGAGTCAGGCACACCTTCCTCAAACTTTAATATCTGTTGGAGGTGTTAGTAGGGACACTCCTATACCTGTAAGTGAGATTATGAGTAATCCTGGCTAGTTAGCAGGTGTGCATGGTGTAAATATGGCACAATCCAGATTGCCACAAATGTAACCCATGCTATCAATGTTCAGTCAGCTATGTATGTATGTACTGTGTGCATCACAGGAACACACATGCATCTTGTATAACACCCGGATGGGGGTTTCACACCATCAAACACTAAAGATTATGCAACAAAAAGAGTACTTAGGTATGGCCAATAAGATGTGTGGGGGCTCACTGTCGTAAATATGGTACACTTGAGAAACTCATTCTTGGAAGATGTGTTGTGAGGTACATGGAAAGATGTGCATTGTAATCAGTTACTGGTGTGACTAGGGCTGAGAACTATGTATGTATAATGCCATTCGATGTGGATGTCTTTCATATACTCAGGAGTTGTGTTACATATAAGTGAGTAGTCACCACTGCAAGCACATGCTGGTGGACATGCCACATACCATCTACCTGAGTACACAGATCACATACCACTTGGTCTGCTCCTAGGGGTGTGATGTCTATATTATAATTAGGTTATGTGTTTGCTTTTATAAGATGACAAATTCCCCCATGATTTTTGTTCATCTCCTGTGTCTCAATGGCTGTGGCAGCATTCCTTTGTATTTGTCGATAGTATGTGTATTATACTAACATCACAATTAGATTCAATGATTGTCCACAATCTACAGTCCTCCAGAAAGCTGTTTGGACAAATAATGTGTATGTCATTATTGATGTCTGACACTTAAATAATGAACAGGAAAGGGCTTAGTACAGAGCCTTGAGGTACGGACCTGATCACTGGACTCTAGATATAGATTATTTCACACACTTCAATATATTTATCTGTCATATATGTGATCCATTGGGCTGCCCACTCAGTGATATAGGTGTTTACAGCCACTTGTCAGAGTGTCTCAGTAATACCTCAGTGTAGATTTATGTCAATTGCCTTGGCCAGGTGAAGTTACACTAGATGATAGTGTTATCATCATGCATGACCTTATTGACCTTCTTGAGAACATCTAACATATGTAACAGACATGATGTAGCCTGAACAACTGGCATGTCTTTCAAACACAAGTCTGGATATTACCTGTGTCATAGGTTCATAGGTTCATAGGTTGGTACTAGGCTATCAGCCCTAGGGCCTATACAAATATAGCCATAACAATTCCTTGGATATTTCTTCCCACAATATTTACTTCCCTGGACCCCTGTCTAGCAGGGTGACTGACATGATCCCCGGGGTGAATTTCCTATCTCCCATTTTATCGTCAAGGTTCCTTTTGAAGAGAGTCAAGGAGGTGCTCTGCTTGACATGTATGGGTAGTCTATTCCAGAGTATGTGGAGTCTTGGGGTCAGGAACCTATCCCTCCAGCATGTTTTGTTCATTGTGATGACAATGTTTAAATCCCTGGAGTGTGTGGCTCTGAGGGATTGGGATTTCTTTAAGTGCAGCATGTCCAACAGCTCAGGGTTTGACATGGCCTTGTATATTAAGCAGAGATTGTCTCTGAGTAGACAATATGCCAGAGAGTATAGCTGGAGTTTTTTTAGACGGTCAGCATATGGCATCTGCTTTAGGCCTGAGATTCTTTTAGTGAGATATTTCTGTGGCCTTTCCAGCTGTTGCAGATGTCTTGTGAGGTACATACCAAATGGGGCATTATACTCTATAATGGGTCTAATGAGGGATGACTACAGTGGGACCATGACCTCCTTTTTCCTGAATGAAATGCCCTTAGTGATGAGATGTGCCACATAGAAGGATTTCCTGACTGTTGTGGTGATGTGGTTATTGAAGGTGAGACCACTGTCTACCTGTGTCCCTAAGTCTCTCATCACACTTTCTTTGTTTAGTGTACTGTCACCTATGTGGTAATTCATGGGTACATGTTTTTTTCCCAAAGGGGATAACTGTACATTTCTTGGCATTAAGCTTGAGCCCATGGCTCTGGCACCAAGCATCTGTTTCTGTAAGGCCCTTTTGTAGAATATCCACATCATTTGGGGATTCAATAATGGCTCCCAGTTTACAATCATCTGCAAACTTTGTTAGCCAGAGTCCCTTAGTGTTGGCCTGTACTTCAGAGAAGTAGATGCCAAACAAGAGCGGTCCCAGGACTGAACCCTGAGGTACTCCACTTGTCACTTGTCTGCAGCTGGATTTGGAGTTGGCTACTTTTACAGTTTGGGTTCTGTCAGAAAGCCAGTTGGCAACCCATCAAGTGACATAGGGATTTATGCCCAGCTTAGTAAGTTTATCTATGAGTCCAGAGTGGGGAATGGGGTTGAAGGCCTTGACAAGGTCCAGATAGGCTGTGAGGACCTCCTTACCCTCGTCCAGAGGGACAAAGTCAATCAGGTTCAGGAGACATGATCAGCCCTTCACAAACCCAAACTGGGTGGGGTCCAGTGTTTGAAGGTTGTCAATGTCTTTGTTTATAAGTTCCATGATAATGCGTTCAATACCCTTGCAGATCAGGCTTGTCAGACTGATGGGATGGTAGTTACCGGGCTCCAAGGTGGATCCCTCCTTGTGGAGTGGGATAACTGTAGCTGTGCCCCACTCAGTGGGCATGAAGCCTGAGGTGAGGCTATGATTAAACATGACACTCAAGTGAGGTGCCAGTTCATTTTGTAGTTCATGTAGTATACAGCCCAGGATGTCATCTGGTCCTTTCAGAAAAGGTCCATGATGACTTGTTGCTCTACCTCACAGATGAGGAAGTCAGGATGTGTCTAAACTTGCATCAGGTGATGTCCTCCCCCAATTGGAAGGATGCATGTTGATGTACACCCTTCTAAAGAAACATATTCCATCTGGAGACTGTATTGAAGCATGGATCCAACTGTGTCTGGTAGGTCTATGTTGTGAGTCACACTATAGACAACCTGTGGTGTTGTCAGTGCCTACTGCATCTGTGTTATTAGCCATACAGAGTGCAGAGATGTCCTGCCATCCTTAGAATAGAAAATGAGTAATGTTTACATGTATACTTTGGCTGATGGCCAGTGGTGACAGGGGGTGACGTGTGAGACATATGACAGGCATCAAAAACTTGTAAATGATAAACCGGCTCAGCTCCTCAGACACTGCAAACTTTAATAGACCAAGAGAATGAAAAAACACATAATATTCCTGTACATGTAAACAGATAACTTAGCGTTTTCACCCACATACATAGTCAGGCATCATCAGAGTAAAAGAGTCCTTCATCTTTGGTGCATTTAAAGCTATTAGTTACAGACACACCCCACTAAGTGACCAACCCAAAGTAAACAGCAATTTATAAATTAAAGTCACAGTAAAACATTACTCCTATGCTTGTTTGAAAGCACAGTTACTTATAACTAGAAAAAAAATGTTGTTCAACTTAAAACATGAACATTTAAAATAATCTACATGTTAAACATGTCTGTATAAAAGTAGTAAATAAAAATAATAAATAAAAAATCATATTGTAATGTTTAACATTCTTCAAACAAATGTAGGTTTGTACTTTAAAATGCTAGAAACTGAAATGTGATCATTAATGCCTGGAGGTCTAGATGCATCCAGCCTCAACTGCCAGATGCACTCCCTCATCTCAAGTAAAACTTTTAAGTCACCTCCTTTATCATTAAATGGAATTCTGTCTATAACAAAAAACAGAAATCTCCTAAAATTAGGGCAACTCAGACTGTGCATATACAAGGCATTGTTAGTTCTTTTGTTCCTGATATCTCTTAAGTGTTCCAGGATTCTGAGCCTTAACTTTCTTGTTGTTTTCCCAACATAGAAGGTAGAACAGCTCAGACATGTAGCAATGTACACTACCATCTTAGTATTACAGTTACAGAATCCAGGACACCTGATAGTTTTATAGAAGCCTTGAACTGCCACATAAGGGCCATTATTAATAAACTTACATGTACTGCAAACTCCGCATTTACTCATTTTGGAGCTCCTATATGTCTCAATATTAGGTTCAGCTTCCATCAATTCTTTAAGGTTCCTACCCCTACTATATGTAAAAGTTGGGGTGTTTCCTAATATACTTATAGTATCACTATCAAAAGAATTTTGCCAAATATCCTTAATAATTCTAATAATTTGTCCTGCCTGTCCATTGTATGGCAAAATCATAGCCTGTTTTTTGTGTAGTGCATGGGACTCTAAAGCCAATTCATTCCCCTCCTGAAATTCCTTCATTAAGCCCCCATGCAAAATAGGTTTAAAGGATGTAATTCTCTTAGTTTCTATTTCTTTTCTAACTCTGGACAAATTTTCTTGTGGATAACCCCTTTCTGTAAACATAGCAGTCAAGCTGGTCAGCTCAATGTTTAGCCGTTCATCCTCACTAATCAGCCTGGATAATCTGACCATTTGACCTTTGACCAAGTTCTTCTTGATATAGTGGAAATGACAACTCTGGAAATGCAAGAAACTGTTAGAATAAATTTTCTTGCGATATATACTCGAATTTAGGCTAACATCATGCATATTTTTGTATAACAATATATCCAAATAATTGCAGGTTTCCCCATGTATAGTGTAGGTGAATTTTAAGAATGGGGTCGTGTTGTTAAGAAAATCAACAAATGTGTGGATCTTGTCCCTACTCCCTGTCCAAAAAATTAGTATATCATCAAGGTAACGCAAATAAAGTGTTACCTGTTTCATATACTCAGTAGGGAACACCTTCTCCATCTCCCATTCTGCCAATACCAAGTTGCCATAGATTGGCGCACACCTAGCACCCATGGCAACTCCTGCCACTTGTCTAAATAGTTCCCCTTCAAATCCAACAAAATTGTTAGACAAAACCATTTCCATAAGATCTATTATCACACTACGTTTAACAGTATGGAAACCACTATGTTTGTCCAAACTCCTACTGAACATTTCCAGACCTTGTACCAGGGGAATGATCGAAAAAAGATTTATAACATCAATTGTCACCATCAAAAATGGTTCAGAGGTTTGTTTTTGTCTTATAACCTCCAAGCAATGCCACGAATCCCTCAGGATGTGTGGCAAACTTTTAACAATACCTTTACAATGAAAATCTACGTAGGAGGTCATTGCTTCTGTTTTAGAGCCTTTTGCTGACACTATTGGGCGAAAGGGTGGGTCATTCTGGTTTTTGTGAATTTTTGGAATTCCAAAAATGGAGGGGGTCACTGGGAATTCAACCATCAAATAATGGTATTCATTAACATCAGTGATCCCCTCCATTAACCACTCGTAAAGACGCCAGTCAATTTTAGTGTATGCCATACACATTTCATTCCTAGATACTCTGGCATATGTGTTTCTGTCACTCAAAAGACTGTACATCTTATTCGAGTAGTCGATGTTAGACATGATCACCACCCCCCCTCCTTTGTCAGGTTTCATGACCCTGTACAAATTAGTGGTAGTTAGTTCTTGTAGACAAAACCTCTCCCCAGGTGTTAGGTTATCCAATTCCCTCCTTGGTCCCCTTAACATTCTTCTAAGTTGAGCCTCACACAACTTCTCGAAGATGTGTATACATGGGTGTGCAGGAGGTATAAAGGTACTCGACCTCTTTAGTCCAATCACATTGTCAATAGTTGGGCTAGGTTTTTTGTGAAAAAATACTTCCAAGTTTAACTGTCTAGTATACATCTAAACATTAACCAGTATTTTGGCTATTTCAATTCTAAAAGAAGGGACAAATGTAAACCCCTTCTTGAATAGAGACAAATAGTTGTCTGTTAACTCAAAGTTAGAGAAGTTGTAAACACTAACATTGTCAACTTTAACCAAATTACAAGAATGTGTCATAATAGTTTGTTGAGTTAAATCAAATGAGTCACTCTCAAATATCTGGGTGGCATTCATCCCCTCAATCTCGGTGTTTGTTACACTTTCTAAACTGTTGTTTAACAAATGTGAACAAATCACTGGTGAAATTTCTGAAACAAGTTCTGAGACAGAGGAAAAACTTTGTTGCCTTTGGTTATCACAAAAAGAGTTGCAAAAATTGTCACAAAAATTATCACAAAAAGTACCGTAATGTAGTGGCTGTAACCCAGCCTCGTTGTGTAATTTAGTGTCACTATTGAAGGTGGTCAGTTGTTCATCCGAGACCACCTCCTCTTGTTGTTGTATTGCCTCTGCCCTCTACCCCTCCCCTGTTGTTGATTGTGCTCTCGAATGTGTTCCGAGTGCCTTATGGGGAGGGGATCTAAAAAAACTTCGTTGTCATGATAAATTTCAGTCTCAGTCAGTGATTCGTCCTCAAATTGATCAACAATTTGCCCACTGACATTGTACATTTCCTGTCGGGAATTACCCGCTGTATTAACTTTAGACACAAAACTAGAGCTACCATTTGCACGTTTAAATTCCTTAAAATGTGTGTATACCTGGTTACTAGCATAATCACTAGTATCCCTTTTGAGTTTAACCATTTTAGTCTCAAGACCTTTTTTCACAAAGGTTGCCAATGTCTTTGTTTATAAGTTCCATGATAATGGGTTCAATACCCTTGCAGATCAGGCTCGTCAGACTGATGGGACGGTAGTTCCCGGGCTCCAAGGTGGATCCCCCCTTGTGGAGTGGGATAACTGTAGCTGTGCGCCACTCAGTGGGCATTAAGCCTGAGGTGAGGTTATGATTAAACATGACACTCAAGTGAGGTGACAGTTCATTTTGTAGTTCATGTAGTATACAGCCCAGGATGTCATCTGGTCCTTTCAGAAAAGGTCCATGATGACTTTTTGCTCTACCTCACAGATGAGGAAGTCAGGATGTGTCTAAACTTGCATCAGGTGATGTCCTCCCCCAATTGGAAGGATGCATGTTGATTTACACCCTACTAAAGAAACATATTCCATCTGGAGACTGTATTGAAGCATGGATCCAACTGTGTCTGGTAGGTCTATGTTGTGAGTCACACTATAGACAACCTGTGGTGTTGTCAGTGCCTACTGCATCTGTGTTATTAGCCATACAGAGTGCAGAGATGTCCTGCCATCCTTAGAATAGAAACTGAGTAATGTTTACATGTATACTTTGGCTGATGGCCAGTGGTGACAGGGGGTGATGTGTGAGATATATGACAGGCATACCTGTGTAGCCATGATAATAGGGACTTGGCATCCCTCAGGTATTGTTATAGGCCCTTTAGGGGTGAAAGGGGGGTAAAGTTTGCACTCTACCTGTCGGCCAATATGTTGGCAATATCAGTTGGTTTTGTATATGTATTGCCATTGTGCTGTAACTCAGAGCAGATCTGAGTATTACCATGGAGATACTTGATATAATTATAGAATACCTTGTGATTGTCTTTAGAATCTGCAGCACTTTTTTTTTTTCCCAAAAACTTTTTATTCGATTCATAATAAGAAAGGTGCACAGTCAATGAGTAGAAGTTTTTATATATATATATATATATATATATATATATATATATATATATATATATACAAGAGCATGTAGGCTGAGCACTGGTTAACATAACGAACACAACAGAAACTGGAACATCAAAACACAATATATACAATCTATACAAAAAAAAAAAAAAAACTAGCAACTATGCTACCAAATAGAAAAATATAGGTAAAATGAGCTTAAATTATATATAAGGTCTCAATTATAGAAAGAAGTAAAAAGATTATTATTCACAAAAAATAAGCTTAGTAACCCTTTCCCAGACCTTTGTTAAAAGGGCAGTTTTTTGGGGGCCTTTCTTAATGAATTTTTGTGCAGCAATATATGACCAAGCCATTTTCTTGAAGTTGTCCCAACATAATTTTGTGCGATCTATCCAATTTTGAGTGCTATAGAGTTTTATAAGTGAGCATAGAAAGATCAGGACATGTGTGTCAAATTTAGAAAGTAAACTGGTAGGGATATGAAGAATGGCTAGTTCCCACGAAAGAGTCGATTTATGATATCCCATTTTTTGGAGACGCACTTTTAATGATGTCCAAAGCTTATGTGAGTGATTACATGACCACAGAACATGTAAGAGGTCGGCTTTTGGGAAAGGACAGCATGGACAAGAGGGGGATTTTTTCGGATCAAATTTGGATAATATAGAGGGAGTATAGTATGCATTATGATTGATCATTAGCTGAGTATAGACAAGTTTTTTGAAAGGGGAAAAATCTTGTTTTTTATGGCAGAGAGTTTCTGTTTCTCTGATAGTTGAGAGTTATAGTTGTCCCAATATCTAGAGAATAGACAGTCTGAGTCATGAATTATGGATGATAGAAGTTTGTAAGAGTTAGAAAGCATTTTCTCTGGTAAGGTCAGAGTCTGAATGATAATCTCTAGGTTAGAGATGTCTTGATAATCGATTATTAAATGGGCAAATTTTGAAGTAATCAGGTCTCGTATCTGTCAAAGGATAGTTAAGTATTTCTTATTAACTTTAAGAGTTTTGCATAGATTGGTAAGAGATTCGTTTTTGTGTTTAAGAATATCCCAGATCGTAAAGTCTTTAATAAGAGGGAAGTTTGAGAGATTAATTGACATATTCTTTATTTTGATATTAGGATTTAAATGAAGAGGTCGAAGTAGAGGAAAAACATTATCTAGCTTAATAAGTTTTAACAAGCTTTGAAAGGATCTAATTTTTGTTTTAAATTGGTGGATAAGTTAAATTTGACTAAATCGTCCAGGTTAAGAAAAGAGAGAGCAGTAGGGTTAATTTTACTGGATAGAACATGTTGATACCACATCTTAGACCAGGTAGGATAGGAATTGTATTCTCTATAATTGAGTTTCGCAATAGACAAGATTCTATTAGCACAAACAATAGTATAATAGAGATGTAAATTTGGGAGACCAAGTCCACCTTTATTTTTGGGAAGTGATAATTTAGAGTATGAAATTCTCACTGATTTAGGGAACCAGATGAATTTAGCAAGTTCTTTATTAATTTTGGATAAGAAAGACTTGGATATGATTTGGTCTGAAGCATTAAATTGATAAAGAAGTCTGGGGAGAATGTTCATTTTAATTATTGCTGATTTAGATAGAAGAGAAAGGTTCATTTGTTTCCATCTGTGAAGATCCAAGGTTATATTTGACCAAGTTCTAAGCATATTATTTTGAAACATAGAGAGTTGGTCATGTTCAAAGTGGATCCCTAGATAATTAATTTCTAAATTTATCTTAAAAGGGGAATTGGGAAAATATTTAGGTTTGTGAGCTAGAGGGTTGATAGGAAAGATGTGTGATTTTTTAAAATTGATTTGGTAGTCTGAAGCCTTTGAGAACAAATTAATAGAGTTACCAATTTTATTAAGGTCAGTATTAGGAAGCTGAAAATAAAGATTCAGATCATCTGCAAAGGTGGGCAGTAATATTTTAGTGTTTAATACTTTGGGAATTTTATGATAAGTATTTTAGGCTATATATAAAAATAATGGTTCTATGAATAAATTGAAGAGAAAGGGGGTAAGGGACAGCCCTGTATTGTACCATTTGCAATCTTTAAAGGTTTGGATATATTTTTGTTGATTTGTAAATAGGTGTATGAGCTTTGGTATAGGATTTTAATCCTGTCTATGAAAGTGGTGGGTATGTTGAAATGAGTCATAGTTTGAAAGAGGAAGTCCCAATTGACCCTTTCAAATGCTTTTGAAGCATCTAGCGTTAAAGCGTATAGTGGATTTTTTTCTTTCTTGGTAAAGTGAATTAAGGAATCTAATGTCAAAGTGTTGTTCCATGTATGTCTATATTTCATAAAACCTGCTTGATCTAAGGAAATTAGAGAAGGTAAGACTTTCTTCAATCTATTTGCTAGTAAGGCTGCTAAAATCTTAATGTCAATATTTATCAAAGAGATGGGTCGATAATTCTGAGGATCCGTTTTTTCTTTATTGTTTTTCAGAATCAAGATTGTTTTTGATGTGTTCCAGTGTATGTCTGTTATACCATTGTCTAATATGTGGTTGAAAACTTTTAAAAGAATAGGAGAGATTTCAGAGTTAAATGTTTTGAAAAATTCGGCTGTAAATCCATCTGGGCCCGGAGATTTATTTGCTTTAAGATTAGTAACGGTAGATGAAATTTCCTGAAGGTTTAAGGGAGCAGAAAGCATGTCTCTTTGGTAATCATTTATAGAGGGGAGCTTGATAGATTTCAAAACATTTTTCATATATCGGTTAGTAGAGGGATCCGTTTGTTTAGAATAGATGTCTGAGTATAGGAGCGAAAATAACTGTAATATTTCAGAGTCCGATTTATAAATTTTATTTTGGAATTGTAGGAATGGGATTCTAGGAGGGGCCTGATTGTTTTTAATTATCCTAGCTAGAAATTTAGATGGGATTTGCACCCATTCTGAATAAGTTGCAATGAGTCTTTGTTCAGAAAAAGATAGATTTTGTTGATGTAGGTGCAATATTTTATTTTGGGAATCTATTAGTTCTTTATACAAATTAGGATTTGGGTTAAGTCCATGTTGTTTTTCTAATTGAGAGATCTTCATAGTAAGGATTACTTCTTTATTTTTATAGAGTTTTTTAAGATAGGAGGCTTTATTTATTATAATACCTCTAATATAAGCTTTGCAGGCGGCCCATTGAATATCAAGTGGGATATTGGAATTATCGAGATTGGTTTTTAGAACAAGTAAAGAGTTTGTAATTGCTTGAAGTATTTCTTTATCAGTAAGTAGAGTATTATTTAGTGTCCAATTATTGTAGCGGGAGCCTGGGAGTAGATTTGAGTCAGGATTCACCTTAAGCAAAATTTTTGAGTGGTCAGATAAAAATCTGGGTTCCACATATAAATTGATTTTAAGATGGGAGAGGACATCAGATATTAGAAAGAAGTCCAGTCTTGACCATGTATTGTAGCATTTTGAGTAGTATGTATATAGGTCTTTTTTAGATAGAAATTTACTATATGAAATAGGGTCAATGCGATTGAAATCAGAGATTAGTTCCTCTATAGCTAAATATAATTGAAAATTATAGGTGTGAGATTTGCTAGTACGATCTATATTAGGGTTTATTACAGCATTCCAGTCCCCACCAATAATGATATGGTGATCACCAAAGGTTGAGAGAATATTGTGGATCTCTAATATAAAGATATGTTGTTGAGAACATGGGCCATATAGTTTAAAGAAAATAATTGGTTTACTTAAGTACTGGAGCTGAGAAGTAAAGAAACACCATCTGCCATTTATGTCAGCTTTTTCCTCAATAATATCTCCCTGGAAATTGTTTTTTACTATAATGGCCACTCCTTTAGCATTTGAGCAGTTACCTGCAGAAATGTTAGTTTTTATCCATTTTTCCCCTTTTCTTTAGTCCAATCCTCTTTTTGCATATGTGTTTCCTGTAAGAAACATATATTTGCTTGAGATTTAAATAGCAAATGAAAGAGGAAAGATTTTTTGGATTTATTTTGAAGGCCTCTGACATTCCATGAGTTAATCTGTATAGTCATTTATAAACAAAATCAAGGTATGTTAAGGATTTAAGGGTTACTGAATAATATAGTTAAGGGGCTGAGAAGCTTTTGAGACCATAGTATACCATTGTCTGAGACATAAGAATTAATGTAATAAGCAACAGTAGTAAAAATGGTAGCTAAGTATTCCTTTAAAACTATCCCGGTGCCTATCCACCCCAACTCTCTAGAAGAAGGAATACATAAACAGTATTTGAGAAAACAAAAAAATATTAGTCAACAAGATATTTACTGTAAAAACAATTGACATATATGGAGTCCTTACAAGGACTGCATGTGTAGTAACTAACACTGTACATATATACAATACAGACCAAATCCAAAAATCGATCATCCTAGAGCCCGAAATCCTAAACATCCATGAGCTCTAATGTAAGTTAAGAAATCATAGTAGAACAGTATGCAAGAATAGCCAAGAAGATGGTTATAGTTTTAAGAGAGTTTAGAAAATAAGTGGTGTCAAGTGCCAAATAGAGAACAAAAAGCTAGGGAAATAAATAAAACGGAGGAGAGGGAGAAGTTAAGCAACAGAGGAGATAGCAATTGAAAGACTAGAGAAATTATTGAGTGCTGATATGGTTTACAGTTGGGAAGATAATAATAAAGACAAGAGTATAAAAAGTGTATAGAAAGGGAGAAAGACAAGAAGAGTATAAGTATATTGTAAGCTTATATGTAGGTATAGAATTAAAAAGAGAAAGTTCAGGGGAGAATTATTAGATTTATTTGACTGAAAATTAGGCATTAAAACTGACAACGAATACACGTATTTCCAAGTAATATAGAGAACATTTCTATAAGTAAATCAAGTGTAGCAAATAGCGCCATCTGCTGGTTGATAAAGTTAACATTAAATTTGTCGTGTTGTGACTTATGTCATGTTTGAATTTGATATATACAGGGAGTTTAAAATTAATAATATATTTTATCGTGTTTATAGAGTAGAAAATGAGTCATTTAAAGTGTATTCGAAGAGTATATATCATAAGTTTACTCAACATTTCTGTAGGTATGAAGTTATTTGCTTGTAGAGATAACTATCGAAATTTAATCTCTACAGAAGCGGAGAAAATCTCCGATAGCTTGATTTAAGTAATGTTATAACAACATTGATAAAATGTGTGATAAAATAGGATTTAGTGATTTTTTAGAGCTTTAAGAACATAGATATTAGAGCTTATCACGTAAATGGGTATACAAGTTTTGAATGGCGACTAGAGTTAAGCAACTCGATTTAGTATCATAGAGGTCAGGTAGTTTAGTACAGAATATTTAAAAATACACTTACAGAGTTGTTTAATGAATGATTAACTATGATTAGTTTCTAAACCAGCTTAATATCTGTACCTGCACGACCTAAACTTTAAAAGATTTATCAATATTGTAACAAATGATGAACATGTTCGATTAGGAGTCACATTTAAAGTAGCATATAAGAGTTCCGCCGGAAGAAGTCTCACTTGAGTGATCCGTAGGCAGCTGAGTCCAAGTATAATAAAGTTCCGTTTCCGAGTATAACAACTAGGAGCATATAGGTATCAAGACACATAAAATGTCATAATCTGTGATATATTCAACAACACGAGAAGCTCAAAACACCAACAGAGGATCGAATATCGAGCTATCAAGCCGAATGCAACACACCAATTGGTTTTGACTCTCAGTTGTCCTGGCATGAGTAAAGAAATTGGTAAGAGAAACTGGGATCTGTATGTCAAATCACAGGATATTTGTTGAAAGCTTTAATAAAGGCTTCTTTCGCTTCCATCGGAGTGTTTGCCAGGTATCTTGTATCTTTATAAGAAAATATCAAGGTGTTCGGATAGCGCATTTGAAATTTCACGTTCCTCTTGGTCAGATCTGCACAAAACGGGGCCAGTTTTTGTCTATTTAGTTTAATTGTGTGAGGCAAATCTTGGGAGAAAGTAAGTTTGTAATTGTTCCATGTAAAGTTTTTTTGTTTTTTTGCTGACAATAAGATTTTCTCTGTGTCTTGAAAGTTTAGCAGTTTTGTATATATATATATAGCGTGGGATGGTGGAATCGTGGCGCTTCTGTAAGGCTCTGTGCGCTCTTTCCACTATTAAGTTGTCAGTATTGTTTTCCGCTCCCAAAAGTGCAACAAATATTTGTCTAACTATTGTCAGCAAGTTCTGGTTATCATAAGTTTCTGGAAGCCCTTTAATTATTATATTATATTATTTCGACGGCTCCTTGCCTCTAGATTTATTATTTTAGTTTGCAGATCTGAAAGCATAGTGGTTTTTGTGGACAGGTCTTCTGATAAGGATTGAATCAGTAGTTCATTGGTTTGACTTTTTTGTTCAAGAGTATCCACTCTTTGTATTATTTTGTTTATGGATTTTCCAAAATCTGTAAGTTGATCGGAAAAGCCTTGTATGGCAACATGAATTGGCTGTAGTAGAGCTTTGAGATCATCCAAATGGAAGCTGTCTTCCGATTATCCCTTGGGATTTGATTTGGTATTTTCGGTTGGTTGTCTGGTAATTTTCTGTCTTTTTGAGGTAGTATCTTTTTCTAGGGAGAAAATTGCAGAAGCTTTAGCTTTGGACAGTTGTATTTCCATGTTTTCCGAGCTACCAGACATGGTCCAGATACGGTTTGCATGGGCCTCTTGGATACACGTGGCCAAGGTTTTCAAGTGCAAATTTAGAGTTATGTTGCTTCTTATATATTAAAATAAGTCAATTGACCCTCAAAATAGAAGAAAAACAGATCGGAGAAAACTAGGTCTTTGTTTTTATTTTTGATTGATGAAATTTGGCTTCAAAGCGTGTTAATTTTGCGAAAGTTTTTTAAAGACACTGGGAGCTCTATGGTTAAGGTGCAGACTAGACGACCACCATCTTGGATCCTAGAATCTGCAGCACTTTTGGTTTTGTAGCTAGTTTTAGATGATTTGATGATGGATCTCAGTTTTTTGCTGAGACTGACAAAGGAGTTTTTCCAGTCTTGGGACTTCACCCTTTTCTGCAACAGTTTTTTTCCTTCTGTTGTAGAGTTTGTTTATGGTGGGGGACCACCAGATTGGCTTCCTTTTTTTGGGGGAGAGCATCTTGGTTCTGTTTGGTATGGCCTGTTCCATGCACTTGTGTATGTGCTCATACAGTGCATTGGTGTATGATTCAGTCATGCACCTATTTTCCATTTGCATGGGTGTCATGAAGTTAGCCACTTCTGTTTTTAGAAGTCCAAAACTGGCTTTGGAGAAGTTTTTTATAGTGGTTTCCTTTGGGGCGGGGGGGGGGGGTGAGAGTGTGATGTGAATATCCATGGTGATTAGTTTGTGGTCCAAAGCCAAGAATACAGTGTCCATGGGACCTGATAATATCCCTGGTTGTGTTCTACATGAATTATAAAGTGAACTGGTACCATACCTGAATACCCTGTTCAATCACAGCCTCATTTCAGGCTTTGTTCCTACCGAATGGGGCACTGCTATGGTCATCCCACTCCACAAAGGGGGAGAGATTACAGACCCTGGGAACTACCACCCCATTAGCCTGATGAGTCTGATATGGAAGGCTATGGAGCGCATCATCATGAACATTATAAATAAGGACATAGGGAATTTCTGAACTCTGGACCCCACGCAATTCGGGTTTGTAAAAGGCAGATCATGCCTGCTCAACCTGATAGACTTCTTCGAGTCTGTCACCA
Organism: Protopterus annectens; assembly: GCF_019279795.1. NCBI lineage: Eukaryota > Metazoa > Chordata > Ceratodontiformes > Protopteridae > Protopterus > Protopterus annectens. The sequence goes on along the minus strand of NC_056737.1, from coordinate 1,238,393,149 downwards.
GATCTGTGGAAGAGGGCAATGTAGTTGACACAGCCTACCTAGATCTTGCCAAGGCCTTCAACACCATCCCTAACTCAGGAATCATAGATAGATCCACTAAACTAGGCATAAACCCCTATGTCATAAGATGGATTGCCAACTGGCTCACTGATGGAACCCACACTTTGAAAGTAGAGGACTCCAAATCTGACTACCGACCAGTTGCAAGTGGTGTCCCACAGAGATCGGTCCTAGGTCCCCTCCTTTTTGGCATCAACTTCTCTGAAGTTCAAGCCAACACAAAGGGACTCTGACTGACCAAGTTCACAGATGATTGCAAACTGGGAGCCATTATTGATTCTCCAACTGATGTAAACATTCTACAAAAAGGCCTCACTGACACCAATGACTGGTGCCAGAACCATGGCCTTAAGTCCAATGCCAAAAAGTGCATCATCATTCCCTTTGGGGAAAAAATTGGTGCCCATGAACTACCACATAGGTGGTAGTCCACTAAACACCGAAGGTGTGATAAGAGACCAGGGGACACAGGTTGACAGCAACCTCTCCTTTGATAACCAGAATGCCACTGTAGTCAGAAAGTCCTTCTATGTGGCACATCTCATTACAAAAGGTTTCTCATTGAGGATGAAAGAAGTCATAATCCCTTTCTACTCATCCCTCATTAGACCTATTATAGAATACAACATCCTGTTTGGTATGTACCAAACTAGATACCTACAACGACTGGAAAGGCCACAAAAATACCTCACTAAGAGGATCTTAGGCCTTAGACACATGCCCTATATGGACAGACTCAAAAATCTCCAGCTATACTCTGTCTCTTATTGCCTGCTTAGCGGCGATCTCTGCTTGACCTACAAAGCCATGTCTGACCCAGAGCTGCTAGATATGCTACACCTAAAGAAATCTCAATCTCTCCATGTCACATGCTCCAGGGACCTAAACCTCATTACCACAATAAACAGAACATGCTGGAGGGACAGGTTCCTAACCCAGAGACTTCCCATACTCTGGAGCAAATGTCCCATTCACGTCAAGCAGAGCACTTCACTGGCCCTCTTCAAGAGAAATCTTGATGAGTGAATGGGCAATAGAAAGTTCATCCTAGGGATCATTTCAGTGGCCTTGCTTGACAGGGCCACTGGAAACGAACTTTGGGCAGCATGATGCCAGGGAATCTTCTTGGGCTAGGCTTAAATAGGCTCCAGGGCCATTAGCCTAGTACACACCTATGAACCTATGAACATGTGAAGAAATGTCAACTATAATTGCAGAATAAGAATATTCAATACTCCCTCTGGGTTGCAAGATGGAAGCATTTTCATACACAGAAAAACATACAGGCCTGGCTAAAATTTGCAAAACAATACATCAAACCTCCCAAAAGCATGTGGGAAAATGTGCTTTGGTCTGATCAGACCAAGGTTTAACTTGTTGGCTACAATTCCAAAAGGTACATTTAGCTCAAAAACAATACTTTGCATCACCAAAAGATCACCATCTCCATGGTGAAGCATGGTGGTGGCAGTATCATGCTTTGGAGTTGCCTTTCTTCAGCTAGAACTGGGGCTTTAGTCAAGATGTAGGGAATTATGAACAGTTACAAATACAAGTCACTTTTTGCCCAAAACATACAGGCATCTGCTAGAAAGCTGAAGATGAAGCGGAATTTCACATTTCAAAACAAAAATGACCCCAAGCATACATCCAAATCAACAAAAGAATGGCTTCAGCAGAAAAAAAATAAAGTTTTGGAATGGCCCAGCCAGAACCTAGACCTAAATCCAGTAGAAAACCTGTGAGGTGACCTGAAGAGGGCTGTGCACAAGAAATGCCCTACACAATCTGACAGATTTGAAGTGGTTTTTGCAAGGAAGACTGGGCAAATATTGCCAAGTCAAGATTTGCCATGCTGCCAGTCTCCTACCCAAGATGACTGACTGCTGTAATTAAATCAAAAGGTGCTTCAACAAAGTATTAGTTTAAGGGTGTGCACACTTATACAGCCGGCTTATTGTATGTTTTTTATTTTTTATATTTTTCTTCTAACAGATTTGTTTGTTTTTCAATTGAATTGTACAGGTTATAAGTCAAATTAAATGTGGGAAAAGTTTTGAAATTATTTATTGTGGTCTCATTTTTTATATCACAAAAACCTGCCATTTTAGCAGGGGTTTGAAAGCTTTTTACATCCACTGTAATTAAAATAAACAACATTATAAAATAAATGATAGCACACATTAAAGATTTTTACAAAAGCCTGGATTTGAACTGTCACAGCAATGAACCTACAAAACACAGTAAGGGTGTGTTATCCCTCTTTGCCACAGAAACACGTTGCAGCAGGAATGAAAACCATTGTGCATACAAGGAAGTGCCAAATCATCTACAGTATTAACAAGACATATGGCACTTGGACAATTCTGAGTTGTTTGTACATGTGCTAATTTCAGATGTAGTGCAATGAGTGATCACACAACCATTTATGATTATTGTTTGTAGCAATACAGCTCTATCTTACCTTTGTATGGTGTTTATTCTTCAGTTATCTGAACAGTAATCTGAGACATACATTTGGAAAGATATTTTGTATCATTGTCCTTAAAATGTATGAGAATATTTAATGGCAATAATATACAGTTTTCAACAAAGGCAGAGGAGTTAGGATATTATTCAATGGAAACTGAGAAATGTGTGCTGCTTTCTTACATTTAAAACCTTGATGCAATTACTTCTACATCTTGCAATTCTAACCTGGGTGACGCAGCCACTGCAGGTAAAGGAGTCTGAATTGCTGTTATATTTCCCTTCGCCCTACCAGTAATCAGTCACAGTTGCAGTCCATTAGCAACAAACACTGAAGCAGTGTCTGCACTATGTTTACACGTGCTACATTGAACCAAGATTTGAGGATTCAGCAATTCTGATGAGTTTACACCTTATTTCCATCTTTACCATGTTCACAGGCCTGAATCTACACTATAAAAAGTTAACTGTGTAGCTCAGGAACCTGAAGATGAAGAGAGTTATGTATATGGATAACAGAGAAGATCATTGCTGTTACTTTAGATGTATCTGCACAGAAGACTATTGGTCTTGATAAGGTATAATTGTCTTGTTCAATTGCATAGTGGATTTGCTCACATATAACTAAGAAAAATATTAATACACACACACACACACACACACACACACACATATATATATATATATATATATATATATATATATATATATATATATATATATATATATATATATATATATATATATATATATATATATATACATTAGCAAATTCAGCTTTTATCTGTAAGCACTTGTTAGAAGTTTACTGATCGCCCAGGCATTTTTCTCAGGAAATTTCACTTTATCAGATATATAGTCATTAACATTCATCACAATTGTTACTGTTACAACAGTTTCTCTTTAAACTCTAGTAAATGTAAATGTCCTATATTGTCAATGGCACAGGGGCGTTAGCCTTCTAGGATGGCCCATAGACACATCGAGGGGAGTGCTGAGCATAGGTAGAGGTGACTGGCAACTGCATAAAAATTACTATTCTGTGTTAAATGTGTACACCTTTTTTTTTTGGGGGGGGGGGGGGGTTTGGTTGAAAGCACTTGTAACAATCGACTGATGTGTTATTTCTTGTTTGGCACAAAATGTCATGTGACTGTTGTTTTCGGGGTGGGTGAGCAAAATTCCATTTCTGTGTTTGTTTTTACAAAGGTTTCCTTTGCTATTGTTAGTTCTTGTTTTGGATCAAACCATGGTTTCTGTGTGACTGTGCTATGTTACAACCATATAACCATTTTTTATTTGAATAACTGAAGTTTTTTGTTTCTCCAGTGGGTAATACTGAAAAATTAATATGTGTTATACCTAAGCAGGACTTTTATTTATGTAATATTTATGTGTAGTTTCCTTCTTTTGAGTTTTATGTCACCAATGACTATGGCACTCAGGTGTCCCAGTCCGCACAAACCCACTTTTAGGGTCTTTGAGAATGATGTGATTGTCCAAGCATTTCATCAACATGGTGCCTTTCTACTTGAGACAGGACGTGGGGATAAGTCTGGAAGAATGCAGATTTGGATCCAGACAGGGAACAACTTCAAGGCTTGTTGGTGGGTACAGCA